>NC_051183.1:101176962-101197219 GCF_013339695.2 Rhipicephalus sanguineus
AGGACATAAGACGAAGCACCCCGACGCTGCTCGCCACCTATCTTCCTTTACCGAATACTTTCTAATACTTGCACTTTTATATATAAGCGTAATACATACGTCATAATAATATAAAAGTTGACGAAAGAGAGCAATTTCCCGCGTTTACGAACCACACGCGCTATTCCATTTAGGCTTAGTCCACTTGAATTAAATACTTGAACTACGCCCCGCATGCTTTCTTGTTCTACTCAATATTGCGCTATGGGAGATATGGCTGATGTTAGAACTTGATTAAGCAACTAGGGTTGCTCCCCGAGCACGACAGCAACACTGATGAATACAGTGCTCAACAAGTGAAATAAACGGTACTAAAATTAACGCGGCGGTATGGTGTAAGTGCTGGAGAAGCCCACTGTATGTCATAAGAGGTCTACTGGCACTGCGACCCCACAAAGAACGCTACGGGACGGAATGGCGAAACGGTATGATGCGCTGCCAGAAAGACAACAGCGAGCAGCAGAGCCAGCAGCGTATTAGAAGTGTCACTGACCCAAGGCGCATGAGGTTCTTCGCATGTGCAACATATTTTAGAGCCAGGTAGTATATATTTCAAATCCTGGGATTTCAGCGTTGTATCGACAGAGCACTGGACATAAAAAAAATTCGGCAGATCCCATTTACCGTGGGAATCGATGTTATGCGAAGCATGCGCGGGATGGTGACTGTGGCATAGTTTTTCATGTTGAGCGAAACGTTACGGAATTACGCTAGATAAATGTAGAAGTGGTATAAACACACTCATATGCTGAAGAGTCGCATATGTATTATTTAACGAGTTGTTTACAGTTGCGTAACGATGCCAACAGCAACATGGGTGTTACCATCACCAGACGCGGTAAGTTGATATATAGTGCTTATATTCTTCAATACTGGATAGCGCAAATCCGAAGAGCACAAAGAAGAAACACAAATGCACAGGACAGGCGTTACTCGCAACTAAGCTTCATTCAGCAAAGTTCCCCTGGATATACACACAACCGAGTGGCACACGCAGGCGCACTACGCGTACGTTACAGTCACAGTTGCAGTTGTTACAGCTGCGTTACAGTTGTTATGCTTATTCTTATCTGTTATGACGGGAACAAACGAACGTTTCACGAACCCGTGTGTATGTGTAGAAGCGATTCTTGACAGTTCTTGAAGAAGGTCGTCATCACCGTGATCAGTGAGCACCAGCAGCTGGACCGGACTTCTTAATCGGACCGGTTCGTGATCGCGGCTACGAGGGGTCTAAGTGTAGTGAAGTGCGAGGAATAGCACAGCTGGTGGAAATCCTGGATGACTCCTACGATGAAATGATCTATGACGCCTCCTGTCCTGCACGTGGCAGCGAGGTCTTTTGATGACCTGTCCACATTCAAGCCGTCTTTCACGCAGTGTAAAGACCAGGCGTTGTTGGGTCTTGATAAATCAATGTTGAAGTCACCGGTAATGATGAGAGGCCTGGTTCTCTCGGCAGGTTTTATTGTAGGGAGCATTGACCCCGGTTTTTGCGTAATCGACGTGGTCCACGTTGCGGGCCACGTGAACGAGTGCATGGTAGTTGAGCGTCTTCCAGGGGTGTTCTGTCTTCAGCTTCCTCACTTTTCTTGTGTCCACCACGGTGGTGTAGCGGTTACGGTGCTCGGCTGCTGACCCGATAGTCGTGGGTTCGATCCTGGCCGCGGCGATCGCATTTCGATGGATGCAAAATGCTAGATGCCCATGTACTGTGCGATCTCGGTGCACGTGAAGGAATACCAGATGGTCAAAATTAAGACCCCAACAATTATTATTATTATTATCTTTTCCTTGCGTGTCATTGTGTGTGTTCGCGTTTACTGTGTTGGTTGAGACTTTGTATCACCTGTGGCACATACCCGCATAACATAAACTCTGGTTTACGGGTATGTGCCACACGTCACTGAGAGAAAGGGTTTCATGACGTACGCGATGGATATTTTGCGTTATTCATGTCTTGACCAGTGCATCGTGTTCACCATACACCGATCCCCTGCTATGCCAATTTTGGTATAATAGAAGTTATGGAGACGCCTAGGAGAGCGCCCAGACGTAGGCGGCTAGATAGATAGATAGATAGATAGATACGTAGATAGAAACGCCCAAAGTGCCTGAGGTTCGCTAAGAAATGCTTCGCATTTAAAATTCCCCAAATTCGATACCAACAGATTGCAACGCAGCGAGCCGGATGGTCAACCCCGTATTTCTAATCACCAGCGGCTACGAACGCCGTCTTGGCCACAATTATTACCTTTCTGAAAGATTTGTTATAAAACATGTTCTAAGTACAATACAATACTGTATCCTCCTCAAAAGATTCTCGTTCTATAGGATTTGAACAAACGCTAACAAAATGAACGACGTATGAACTATGTACCCTTTCGGAGGCCGTCTGCTAAGGGATAGAAGGCATACGTGTATATGTACCGGCTCCATGCAGTTCCGTCCACGCAGGTGTTACCGTAGTATTTATTATTAGAGAGTGAAAATTGGGAACCCAAGACGCTGGGCCCCCAAGCTGCGTTGGGCAGCCTGCTCTTGCGTTCGGATGATCACCAGAGTATTAGAATTGGGCCAACGCAGGCTGCGTTGGGTCAAGCGCACGGAGTGCCACGCGTGACAAAAATTAAAATCACGCGAGACGCCTTACTGCGCCGTGGCCCGCGCTGCGTCTGTGTCTTCTCGCTGGTGACCCAAGACGCCTTGGGGCCCCACGCTATTTTTCAATTTTTGCGTCTCGAGTCAACGCGATTGCAAGAGCCCAGGCGTGGCTCAAGTTCTGCGCATTCGCCCTGGAGGCTCGCAATCTTCTTGGGTCCCCAAGCTCCTTGGGGCCCCAATTCTCAAACACTCTATTCTCAAAACATCACACGGACCCTGATGCATTCGCCAAATACTACCGGAAGGTGAAAGACCCTTTAGTTGCGAATGCATCTTATGCTCGGAGCACTGTTCGTTCTGCGGCGCCGCACCCATACTGCGCATGCGCCAACCCTCCACCCTCTCCTCGCATGAGCGCGAGGAGGGAGGTGTAGAGGAGGAAGAGTTGGCGCTGCTCCTTTTCCGTTTCTCTTCCTCCGCCACAGTTGTGCAGCGGCCGTGGTTGTGCTCTAGTATAAAATGCGGCGCGCGCTCGCTCCCGTTGCACTTTCCTTCGCAACGGCGCCAAGGACGCTCGCGAAATTCAACAGAAACGGCAACGCCGGCAAGCGAATCTGGAAGCTGCGAGGCTGCGAAAGCGCGCGTTCGCTGTGTTTCCGTCATTCCCTCTCTGTGCAAGAGTGTGCGAAACGCCAAGAACAACGTCAACGTCGGCGCTAGTTGCAGCGGCTGCGCTATCGCCGCGGAGCAGAGGAAGGCTCGGGAAGCCGAACGTAAACGTCAGCGTCCGCAAGCGGTAATTAAAACGCCTCGACAACCACCGTATCATAAGTCACATAAGAGAAACGGAAACCCGATGCGCACCCCCCGCGATATTTTCGCATCCCACCATAGTTACCCGTAGGCGCAGTTGATGTGTAATTTTTTGAACTCCGTCTGTTGTACTCATTCTGTACATATCCTACGTGTTTCGCACTGCCCCGGGATCATCGGAGGAATTAGAAGCTTTCTAGCACCCCACGCAGTTTTGGAGTGAATCCCAGGTCGGCGCCCTTTGGACCAAGCGGCGATGTCATGGTGATAATTTTATGCATCACTCGTGTTGACGCTGCCGGTGGTAACTTTTCGCATTTCATGAAGCATCTAAAGCTATCGCCCTGACAGTCCCCGCTTGAGGGGCTGCTCGTGCCGCGGGACTTCGCATGAATCGACAGAACGGTCGAATAAGACTCCAGGGAGCGAAGCGACGAGTGGCGTTCGCCACATTCAAACGCTTGCGACGAATGTTTTTACAGCGCTGTTAGAGTTCACAACAACCTTTTTCGGTGGCGTAGTTCTCCGCCGCCGCCACCGGTGGCCGTAACCTCTATCGCGATAAATGAGAAAAAGTGAAATGAACACGAAACATTGGCCGCTATTCAGCCCTGCGAATGTGACTGGCCAGCGAGGCTGTATCGAACACCACACATGTATGATGCAGGGGTGTTAGTTACTTTAGAGTAATGGTAGTGATAATTCCTTTGTGGTCGCTATGGCAGAGGGTATTGGTTTCGCGACTATTTTCGGCAAGACTAATTTGTTCCTTTCGCGGAACATTGTATTCACGCTGTTCTTATGGTGTCTAACTTTCGTGGTGTACCCATAGCAGTCGTACAGTAAACTGGATGAGTTGCTAGACGTGCTTCTCTTTTTTATATGAAGGCGGGAAACACACGCGTGGGACGAAGGAAGGGCCGTTTGACGTCAGCCGTCGTCGGAAGTTCATAGCAGCTGCAACGTAATTTACCGGGAACACGTGGGAGGCTGTTCCTATTGTTCAGGCTCCATGTTCACAGGCGCCTCATCGTCTATCATACGCTTGTGATCCTTGTTGTGTGGTTTGCTTTATTGAAACAAATACTGAGCTCTATGCTATATGCCTGACTGAAAAGAAATCTATGACTCTTGTCTTGAATTGTTAAAGGACGCTTGAGCTTCGCCTTCAAAAATACAGCGCGAGAGCGTAATCGGGCCCCGTGCGCATTGCCTTCTAACTTGATAGCCTGAACCGTGCCGTAAGGAAAGGAATGCCTGGGCGAGCAGCGATGGCCGCTTCAAAGTATCCTAGAATACCTACTGCAAGTGAATTTGCGAAGTGTTCATGACGCCATAATCCTTCGTTTTGCGAATCAGCGAAAGGCCCACTACGCGTCTGTAAGGCAACGAGAGAACATACGCAGCTCCTTACTTCGCTGATGTTTTTGATGATATTGATGTTTAATTATGGCTGAGCGTTTTGTTTATTTTATTTACAAATACCTCACAGGCTCCAAGTAGGAGCATTATGTGAGGAGGACCATACAATTGTTATTTTTCAAAAACACAAAACAAACGAAAATAATTCGAAAGCTAGGTAATATTTAATTCCTAAAATGTGACGTAACATACACTGTAATAATATGACACTAATATGTGTTATACGTGTTTGAACGGGTCGATATGTCAATGCACAATGAATAAACACGAGTATAAAAGATAAGCTTAGGAAACACATTCATAAATAGTTAGTATTTTATTTCTAAACGCCACGTCATCACGAATGCACACTACATCGTCAGGGAGGTTGTTCCAATGAACTATGGCACATGCTAGTGCGGATGCGTCAGATGCTTGGGTGCGGCCGAAATGACGAACAAAACTAAGCTGATTATGAAGCCTGCGAGATGTTTGATAGTGGCAGTGTATTTACATGCGTGGCAGTGTATTTGCAAATGGTGATCCTTTGTAACACTCACTCTTTACGCAGTTAACATGTTCGGACGTGTGGTGCGACTCTACGCTTCTGCCACGCAATATTATATGCGTTTAGGAGACTCCTCCCACTACATGACGTTCATATAGTCATTTTTTTTCCAAATCAGTTTCATGCAATGGCGTGGCTCTGTGGTAAAACACATGCGTGCATCGTAGCAGGCGTGGCTTCTATTCACACTTGAACGAAATATTTTAATGCCTATTTTAATTTTATCTTTGTCGATTTCGCGATCACGGACAACGCTGATTTTTTGCTCACAACCAAGGACGCCAACACCGACGCCGACGTCGACACCTCAATTTTCGCGAAACGAGCTCCTTAATGTCATCGCGTTAATATCCCGATTCAAACGGGATTTCAGCCCGGGCCTTCCGCGCGAAATTCCGATATGCTGTCATAGAACCACGCGGGTGATTTAAAATCATTTAAAGAAGACGCTATACAAGTGTCATGTCGTCCAAAGAATCGCGTTAACTTATGTAACATAACGTGTAGAAGAGTAAAATAACAACCGGGCATCACATGTATACGTACTTCGCAACTAGTGAGTGATTTTAAGCTTCCAACCTATTAAAAATGCTCAGCCATGAATTCTCGTTTTCATCAGCCCCAGTGTCAACAAAGTGCTGAAAATACCTTGCAGATTTGCAGCTGGTACCTCACTTCTCTGCACAATGACGAATAATGACATAGTGTGTGCTTCGCTATTTCACAAACATTATCATGATTGATGGCGTATTGTACACCCTACAAGTGTAATTGTACTACTTGCCTCAAAAGAGCTTACAACGGACTCTAAAAAGGCTGCTCTTCCAGCTTTTCCAGTGACGCTGCTGCGTGTTACGCGCATGCCTTTATTTTTTATTGCATGTGACCTTGCAATTAAGCTTACAAGACACACCGTTATTTCTTTTCGATAAAATATAACACCGAAGTAGTGCAGAATTGTTAAGCAGAGCAGTATAGAGCACCAGGACCGTTCAAAGAATGTTCATTCTAGCACCCATTGCGAAGCTGCATTTTGTTCGCACTCGACCAGCGAGGGCGGGGGGGGTAGGGTGCTGTGGGGTGAGATGTGGCCCCCTCTAATGAAGAACCTGGCGGACGCCTAAGAATGGAAGCCATTTTTTTGCATTGGCAACATCACATGCAAAAGCTCCACAGCGCCATCTGCCCTTTGTAGTGTTCTATGTTGGAAATATGCAGAGGATGACGCATTCGCTCAGAAGAGTCACAGATGAGGACATCAGCTTGGATCATCGTTTCTTGCTACAACTCTACAACCGCTTCCTTTATTGTGCGAGCACTCTTTCGCTTGTTCGACGGCCACATCATAGCAAAATGGTGTCAAAACGTAACGTTGTGTGGTATCTAATGTAACTGATAAAGGAATATATTTCACTTTGACATTCGAACGATAGAGCATTGTAAATGTAGATGCACGGCTTTAACATGGTGGTGCTTAAAATGTACTGCATCACAAGAACAAAGTGAAAACTACCAATAGGAACTACCAAATTGATAGGAAGTACCAATAGGAATAGTAGGTCAGGGCCCGAACTCTTTGCCGTCTGAGCATGCAGAGCAGCCACTCGTACCACCCACCTTTCAAATGTTCGTGGTATTGAGCCACCCGTCTCCATTACTTATGGTGGTAACTTATGGTGTCATCCGGTGACACGCACTGGCACAGTGACGTAGGAGTGGAAGTGACGTCAAACAGCTTCCAAGATCAACGTTTTGCTACGGCCAGACGAACTTGAGCCACCAAACTAGAAACTGTGAATGCAGCGCCCTCTGCGAAAGACAAACCCAACTCGAGCTGTAGCAGACGACAGTTTCCAGCGGCCACTTCGTACTGGAAATCACGGCACGGACAACGGAAAGTCAGAAAATGGAAGACGCGTGCAAGACCCTCTGTCTCCATCGTTTGTTCTTATATTGTCTTGTATCTTGTGCTGCAGCAGTTTAAGACCAACTCGCCGTAGGCTATTCCAGCTTTCGCATCGCATTCGCTTTCCTCTGAGATCCGGGCGGCAAATTTACTATTACGCGAACACGGCCGGGTAAGAAACAACACGCGCACGCTCTCCCTCTACTTCGGTCGTGTTCTGTGGCAGCGCCAAGCTAGCTGCAAATTACGCCTGCTCTAATGGCAACTGAACGCGTCATCTACGAGCGCGCTGAAATAAGGGATAAGACAACCACGCCACACTACATATTTGCATGGTTGCGTGCACTGGTGTACTGGTGGGCGTGCGGAATCACGCGAGTGCACAGGAAGCTCCTGTAATGCCGTCGGGCGAAGATGTCATTAGTTGTGGATGGTCAGAAAACAAAACCGATCCCTCGTGTCAAAATGGTAGATTCAAGCGAATACTGAACCTTTTGAGATTGCCCTTTTAGAGCACAGTACTTTGGCGCGCGTTGCTGAGTTGAGCATCCTCCTGTGTTGTCCCTCACCGTAATCCAGTGAAGGAGATCAGGCAAAGATGGAGGCAAACGCAGAGCGCAGATATTATAGCGAAGTGGCGAGGAGGAAAATAATACCGCCAAAGGCTACTAGATGGCGCCTGAGCATTCGCAATTCTATTGCGTCGCGAAACGGATTGTTAGTACGTTCGTACAGCCGAGAAATCACGTGTAAGATTGGAGATGTCACGGTAAAGGGACACTAAAGAGAAACAATGAATCGGTTTAGATTGAAAAATTTTCTCTGAGAACTGTTATGTCGTTAATTTCACCATGATAGGTTTAATAATAGAGGAGAAATCAAGTTCAAAGATTCATTTTTAAATTTGCGCCGAAATCTCCCCGCGTGACGTCTCGATTTTCAGTCTGTCTATCGTATTTTGTCGCCATTAGCTCAACAAAATTACCACAAACATGATATATTAGGTATATGGCCCCCTCCGAGGACAATGCACTTCATTTTTACCGATTAGGTACTACGTAGTTCCAAGTAGGCGCCGTCAAAATATGTGACGTCACGGCGAATGGTGCGGAAACTTCAATGTGGCGTCGCCACCCACAGATTGTTTTTGCGCGTTTTCTCGCTTAATAAGCGTATTCTCGCAGCAAGCATGTTGTTTTCGGTATCGTGATAGAGTACTTTACTACTACGAGAACAACTGCTTTGCTCTTTAGGCTCCCTTTAAGGTTCGCCTATACCGCTCACTAAATATTGACCAGTTCATCCTGCACGATGTGTCATAGAACTGATGGAAGCGCTGTGGCTGTCGCAGCTGCTAAAATGAGCTGCCCCAGCAGAGGCGCAGCGGCACCGACGTCACATCCAGAGGAGTCTGCCGCCGAAGCACCAGTTAGGTAGCATCGCTGAAAAGATCCGAAGCGTCAATAGGCCGCCAAATGAGAATGCGAGCATACAGGCCCTCATGTTTTGCATGAGGCACTAGCGTAATTGTCGGTAACTTTTTTCTCAATAAGATATATGACGGGTTAAGAAATACGGCTGCCAGAACCTTAGAGTTGCTACAAAATCTCGATTTTGCATGTAAATGTAGAGTGTTAGATATCGGTGTTAGAAAGCGTGTGCGATTACCTACTCAGGCGTACTACCGTCTAAGTTGCTTAAAATACATTACTACAGATAAATGTGCTGACTTAGGAAACTACCGGGGCATGGTTATGATACGTACTTGTACACGTTACATTTAATATGTAACCGATTAGAATTAAATTACTTCGTTTAAAATGCAATTCATTGCACCCCAGAAAGTAACTGAGCAACTGCAGAAACCTAAGCGTTCAATTTTCCGTTACTTTCCTTCAAAACTTTATACGCGTAAAACGTGTAAAACGTGTAAAACTATACCACAGCGGCTGCTGTGGTATAGTTTACACGTTGTTAAATTTCAACGGGAGTTGTTTTTCGAAGTTGTCGTCCCTAATTATTCATCATATCCTCATGAAGAGGTCATCTGCTACACTGAACACTCTCTCAATGCATGCGCTGAAGGGAAGGGTAGAATTATAACGAAGGAACACCTTGCTCACCAGCTACGGTTGCGCAGTGCTTCGATGCAAGTCTCCATGTCATCTATGAAGCGTTGCGCTTCGCTGTTTCCGAAACCCGGGTAAAGTGTTGCAGCTAAGGTAAGGAAAGGTGAAAAATTAGGCTCTGCAGGGACCCCCTGTGAACTGCCATAGAAGACAGGTTACAACTTGATTTTGAAAACAAAATGTTATTAATTGCCAGTAATCAAGTACAAGAAAATATAATTCAATTATACTGAGCGTTACAATTTCGAAAATTAATAGATTATATTACAATATTGCAAGAAAATTTAATTGATTAGAAGTGATCGATCACGTGTAACGCGTTGCGTGCAAATCTGACCGGAACGCATTGAGATGAGGTAGTCTCGCATCATCCTTTGAATTAGTGACACATACAAATGTCGTCTAAAAAATCTCGAAAGCTTACTTTTATTACTCATAAGGTTAAAAGACTTGCGCCAAGTACGACCAGGGATAGCTTTCTACCAGGAAATGTTAGGTTTCTTGCAATATAGACGAGCGTCTAGAAAGTGATCGACGTGAGCAGTTTGTGAGCAATTGGAGGATGCTTTATAAGACATAGATCATCAAACTACTTTACAATCGGCTCCATTCGCAGTCGCAGCGACCGTTGCTTTTCGACACTTATAGTCTATCTGGGACGCTTACTGCTCTCCTATGGTCGAGTGCAGGTAAATTGCTACGCGCTTTTTATAAACACAGAGTGGCAGACTCGCTTAGCAATGAGTACGGTGCAAGATATATTCTATTTAGGTGAGGACAGTCGCGAGACGCTATCGACCACATAAACAAAAAAAATCACAGCATATCCACGGGGTGAATGATGATGAGTGGGGCGAAGCTACGGAGGGAATCATCTGTAAACCGTGAAACTCTTCCGTGAAATGCGCCCAGTACATAATATAAAGAGTGTGAAACATCGTGTATATATTAAACATCAAACTTTTATTGTACTGTTGGTTTACGTGGTCCCTTCATTATCACTTGTGATCGGTGAAATGCAAGGAAGAAGTCCGCTCCCGAGCGAAAGAGCGCCAAGAGCGACCGCATTCCCCGCTCGCCCTGTGCGAATTAAAGGCAAGGCTAGAGGGAAGACAGGACGCGCGTTCCACGACGCCAGGTCGGTAGCATGCCCAACGAAAGCCAACGGAACGCGATCGTGCAAGTGCTCCGGCTTCGCATCGCCTCATGGTTCCATTTAGCGTCCCAAAACCAAACATATTGCTCAAGGTGTGCCTTGCGTTTTTCGTAGAAATAATTTCTTTATCATGTACACTAAGACGAAAAGTTGAAAGCTCACTAGAGTGTATCGCCCGCAAAGTATGTCTTTTAGTGTGATTTAACTCTCGTACGGCAGGGTCCTCGCGCCGTTGCCGGTCCACCTCGCCCGTTGACGATCGGGCGAGGTGGCTACATGCAACTACTACTACTACACTTTAAGAAAAACATCTGGCGTCAGGCAGGCCCTGTCCTGTGCCTTCTTTACTTCGTCGTCGTCTAGTGAGCCGCTGTTTTCAACAAAGGATGAACGCATACCAACTCGCTCAAGCTTCCATTCTATGCATTTTCAGCGCAGCTTAAGAAAACTAGGGTCCTTAAAATTCCGTATGTTATGCATTTTCTATTAACGGAACACGCACCTAATACTTACCTAGTGATGTTGCACCCAGAGATGCATGATATTTACTTTTTGAGCGGACACGGTTCACAAGTTGAACAGCCCGACCAGTCAAGGACGGCTGGGCCCTTGGGCAAGGGTTCAACTTTGGCCGAGTGGGCTGACATCGAGGGACGTGCCGACAAACAGAAAGACAGAAAGACAGACCAAATTTCTGCGTTTAAGTTCCCCAAGAAAGACTATCGTCTTTAAAAACGCGTGTGCCCGTCGGTCCGCTGATGGCAGCGGATACCTATCGGCGGGATGGCTCAACTTCAAGACCAAAACTCGATACCGTAGCAACTGGCGCTTCGCGCGAAACCTGAATTTCCTAGTCAGTGAACACGGATATGACAAGCCAGCAACTACAGTTGCAAACGCATACCGCGTTTTTCGCGAGTGGAAAATTGGACATGCGGCAGATACCGGCTTTACCGCCAAACATGTCAGTTGTATAGCAATGATGTAGAAAGCGTTTTGTCTTTATAAGTTGTGTCTTTTCGGCGATAGGTACCCGCTGCCATCAGCGGACGAACGGACACGCGCCGTTGGTCGCGCCTTGTATTCAAGCCGAGAAGTGTCTCCACCTAAACAGTATATACCTTACACCATGGCAATGGGACAGCGAAAGCTCTATACGAAACTGGAGAACTTTGTGCTATCATATACATTCGATTGTAAACTCATGTAGTATTCTTCCTAACATTTCTAGACAGCTCAGTTCCGATGCTCCGCGCGCACGCCGGCGCAAGTGGCTGACGCTGCTTCTGCTGAACTAAATGCGCTGCTGTCGCGACTTACGGTTGCCGCTTGCACGCGACGCATAGGGCGTTGCTTGGCGCTCGCCTACTTTTTCATGGCAAAATTTGTGAATTGTCGTCGCTTAAGAAAGTGTTCTAATTTGTGTCCAGGAACACAGTTAAATAAGGCCATCTTCTTTGCGCCAGGATGCAAAAGCGGCTAAAGAAATGACACCGGTCACCACTTCCTTCAACCACCACGGCACGCCGATGAGATAAAAATGTGGAAGCACATGCTGCGTCGCTAAGATATGCGGCACACTCATAAATCCAAGGTGCGTGAGTAACATTTTGAGGCTGACGATATTGTCAAGATTATAAGCATGTTACAAATGGAAAAGAAGTTCCCTTCCACGTGGAAAATAGGCGGTAGCGCGCTGGGCATTGCCTCGCCTTTTTCCCGGTCTACCAGATCGCACCTCGAAGCCACAAGTGATGTCAAAGAGAAGGAGGTCGATCAAGGAACGGGCAGAGATGACTTCTCTCATGCCAGAACATGAAAGCGAGCCGTCATCGAGTCGTTCGAGTGAATCTCGGACGACTCACCTCCGTGAATCTCCGACGTCATATTAGCTACACCGTTCGTGCTCAACGAGGCGACGAACCTCTCATTGCCTTGCGTGCATTCGCGTCAAGTATTCATCCACGACGCCATGTCAGGGATGACGCGTGGTGTTTTCTGCAGCAGAAAGCTTGTGGCCGAGCAACTGCTCGTAGTGAAACTGTTATTGTGAAGGGGATGACAGCTGTAGTATGAAAACGTATGTAATATAATAGTATCTGTGGTTTAACGTTCCAAAACCACGATATGATTATGAGAGGCGTCGTAGTGGAGGGTCCGGAAATTTCGACCACCCGGGGTTCTTTAACGTGCACCTAAGTCTAAGTACGCAAGCCTCAAACATTTTGGCCTTATGAAAACATATGAATGCGCAGAACAAGCGTTACAATAAAAATCTAACGTTTCGCTTGCTGTTAAACACTTAGCGAGATATATCGTCAAGTTCGAATAAAAGTCCTATGTAGGATAACGTGTGAAGGCGACATCGAACATTTGAGACGTCAGGAGAATTCCGTTTTTGGAAAAATTTAACGCGACACACGAATTTCGATTGCCGGGCATTGAGCCTTTCACGCGACCTTTTCTGGCGCTGGCGAAGCCATGCTGAAGATTAGAAACGCCATGCCGATGATGTTCATAAGCAATGTTCCAGAGAACACCGCAACTGTTTCTACGGTAAAACACTACGATTAGGCATTACTTAGACAACGTCAAAATGAGATCATGGGTGCATTTTTTGTGTCTACGCCGATGCGGTTTCCATATGCGCTTCGACGACATCAATTAGCGCTTTTAGAGTTTTACATTGAGATCACATTTATGAAATTTGATGAACAGATTTATGTTCAAAAGAAAAATGTCTGCATTGGATCTTGTATTGTGGCTGTATTGTGCAAAATCTTTTTATCGTCCATCTTTCGCTCGTTACAACATCGTTTTTAATTGTACTAACATGACAAGGCCCTGAAGTTTTTCGTTATGTGGACGACTTTTTAATTGTTTTTAAGAACTGCTCAACGTCGTATGGGCATGCGCTAGAGCGTTCTAGAAGATTTTAATTACTTTTGATGGGCCAGAAGAAGGTACGCTTCAGTTATTAGACTTGCAGTTCAAGTTCGACGAAAGTCACATGTGTTGGGCGTATCCTCCGCGTTCTCAAAAAGAGCTCCTTCCATACAAATCGGCTCACTCTAAGACAATAAAGAGATGCATCGCAATACTCTGTTTAGGATCTGCGCTTTGGAAGTCTTGCATTCACAATGTGCATGTTTTGAGCTACAATTGGGGAGGCTTTTTTTACGCTCTTTAAGAAGATGAGCCGCGATGGCTCCAAGGATGCCACAAAGTGTCTGGTGGGCGCCCACAAGCCAGAAGTGGTTCCGTATGTCCAAACGGCCACACATATCCATATTGCGGTCAAGAAGGAGCAGCTGAAGAAAGACAACCGGTGCTCCGCTCACGTCAAGTGGTCATGCAGCGAAGGATTGCTGAGTCAAGCTCACCTGCAGCTCCTGCCACGGAGGGCACTCTTCAAGTATGAAGGCACTCTTCAAGTATCCGAATGGCGAGGCTACGACCACGACAACAGGAATGTAAAAACAACTGGCCGAGGATTGGATACATCCTGATGCAAATTCCGAGCGCAGCTTTATGTTGGGGCAAAGCCAACTCTGATTCAAGTGTTAGCTATACAAAGTTGTATCGTTTGACACTTGTTACATATTGCCACAGCAACTGTCAGCGTTCGAGTGATACGCACAACACTCTGTGCACTAGAAGCATCGCGAACCAAGCGAAACGCCGACAGCCCGGTTACGAAGGGCGAAGCCAGCCACAATGCACGTGCCAGCCCAACATGTGCACGAGCTCTGACGACGTTTCACGTCAGGACAACGCCAATGGTGCTTGATGTTTTTGCTGTCCGTCATTATAGCAATGTGACATTCATTACATATTGCCGCAGAAACCGCCTGTGCTGGAGTGCTACGAACACTGCTATGTGCACTGCAGGCGTCGTGAACCAAGCGAAGCGCCAACAGCCCCATTACGACAAGCGAAGGCATCCGCAGGGGACGTGCCTGCCTTGCATTCGCCACGAGCTCCTACCAAGGGGCCAGCATGCGGGACGGAGAAAGAAAGCGAGGTTAGAGGTCAGTGTCTCGTGATATCGACAGACTCCGCGTTCACTTACTTTTGACCTCGTTCACCCTATTGGTTACGCCGACCACGGCGACGCTGTTCAACTCAGGAACGGGCGTGTAAGAACTGCATTGTGAACGCACACCGTGCATTTCATTTAACTGGCTTTCTACTGCGATGGCACATCGTCCACGAAGCAACAAATGATAACATGGTCTACCTCAAACGAAAATTGCCTCATCATGTATGAAACACCCCTTCACGGCAATACGCAACCACGAGCGCAGAAGCAAACAGCGACCCCGCACGAACAGCCAGCGAGGCAACGACGCCGATTGCAAGCGGTTGTTTCCATTTCATCCGCGCAGCGCCCTTTTAATCACACTGCTCAGTCTTTGAAATGCATTCCGTGAGGAAAAGACATATGTTTTTAGGGTAACCCAACTTCTTGGGGCGTTTGCCGCTTCCCGATGTTCGATATATGAAGTGTACCGGCTGTTTCCGTTCGATGTTGCCCTATGTGATCCTATACATTGAGGTCAACGCACTGCCGTGATCGAAAATAGTTCTATATAAAGGATTATTCAATTTATTTGAGTTCGATATATTAGCGTGTGACTATTACTCGCAACCTGGAATTTGTTAGTATTCTCACCAGAACAGTGGACATAAATCTATTGAACTAAAGTTCGCAAAATTGACGCAAAAGTGTCAAACCCGATGCGACTCTATAAACGCATCACCAATAAACAGAAATGCGTGAAAGAGGCAAGCATCATACGCATAATCAAATCATTCGTACTTAGGCGCATCACCTATACGGCAGTCTACCAGCGGTGGTTCACTGCAGAAAAATCTATACTGAACAGCCTCATAACAAGAATCTACAAACAAGCACTAGGTTTGCCGTTAAACGCCGGCACAGACCTCCTCGTGCAACTGGGCTTACACAATACCCTTGAGGGGCGCATTGAGGCGCAACAAATCTCCCAATACGAGCGATTTGCCAAGACTATGCCAGGCCGTCAGATTGTCGAGAATCTCGGAATGTCTTACCACACCCAACACGGAGACAAACACGACAATACACGGACTATCCGCACTAAGCTCACAGTTCAACACATACTCAAGTACGCGCACACCAAAGAAAACGAAGGCAGACTCATCAGTAGAGCCATAGCCATGACCAATATTTTTGGTGGCCAGCACGAAGCGGTCTTTGTCGACGCAGCACGCTATCGGAAGCGTCACCACTTCGTGGCTGCAGTTGTAGACCACAAAGGATAACGCAAAGCAAGCGCATCATTTACCACAAGACACGTAGAAATTGCCAGCGCCGATCGCAGCCATGGCGGCGAGTGTGGAACACTCTTTGTCTGCCTGTTGGCGTCACCTAATGCGTGATCTTTTTTTGTGAGTGCCGCATACGTGTCAGCGCATTTATTGATCATTTCCTAACACTCCGAGGTTTAACTGCACATATATACCCCATAAAGTGGGTGGGAGGATGACCGCCGCCGTAGCTCAATGGTAGAGCATCGGACGCGTTATTCGAACGTCCCACGTTCGGTCCCTACCGGCGGCAAGTTATCTTTTTGTCCACTTTACTTCTTCACATTTATATCCTAATTACTACAAATAACACCCCCTATACTTTCCTTGGCATCACTGTCTGTTAGTTCTCGATATTATTGTGTCTAAAAAAAAAACGAGCCCTTAAAATCCTTGTTCTTTCCTTTAGTCATTTGTGTATGTTAATGTTCTTGCTGTACAGACACTGTTTCGAAGTGTTCGTAGAGTCCTACGACAAAAAAAATTTTTCTAAACACATAAACCCGCTGTCATGTAGCAGAATACCACTGTCCCATAGCGGAGTACTTAATATTCTAAAATAGTGAGACGGACCCTTATGCATTTGACAAAGACTACGGGAAGACGAAAGCCACCTTCTTTTTCTTCTCCGTCTGCTGTACTTGTCCTTCCCGAATGCTGCCCACACCCGACGTGATTTTGCACTGCCTCCGGGATTGGAGGAATGCTAAGTTTTCTGCAGCTCACGCTGTTTCGGAGTGCCTCCGTGATCGGCCCACCTTGGACCAAGCGGCGGTGTCATGGTATTTTTTGCATCACTCGTGCGGACGCCACCGGTGGTCACTTTTCGCATTTGATGATGCATCTAAAGCTTTCGCCCTCAAAGTCTCCATCGCGGGACTTCGCCTGAATCAACAGAACCGTCGAATAAGACTCGAGGGAGCGAAACGACGAGTTGCGTTCGCCACATTCAAACGCATGCGACAAATGTTTGTACGGCGAAAGCTGTTATGAGTTCACAACAGCCATTTTCGTAGCTGTAGTTCTCCGCCACCGCCACGGATGGCTGTAACCGCTATCGCGAGAAATGAGAAGAAACGAAATGAGCACAAAAAATTGGCCGCCATTCCGCCCTGCGAACGTGACTGGCCAGAGAAGCTGTATGAAACACCACAGGTGTATGAGGTACGGGTGTGGGTTTGATTGTTACTTTAGAGTAACGGTAGTGATAATCGCTTTGTAGTCGCTTTGGTAGACGGTTATTGGCTCCGCGACCGTTTTCGGCAAGTTGAATGTCTTCCATTCGCGGAACATTGTATTCACGCTGTTCTTATGGTGTCTAAGCTCCGAGGTGTACCCATATCAGTCGTAGAGTGAACTTGATGAGTTGCTAGACGTGCCTCCCTTTCTTATATGAAGGTGGGAAACACACCTGTGGGACGAAGGGCCGTTTGACATCATCCGAAGCCCTCATCGGAAGTACATAGCAGCTGGAACGTAATCTACCGGGAACAAGCGGGAGGCTGTTCGCATTGTTCACACACCACGTTCACAGCACATTATCATCCGTCATTCGATTTTGATGCTTGTTGTGCTGTTTGCTTTACTGAAACAAATACTGAGCTTTACGATGTATGCCTGATTGGAAAAAAATATATGCCTCTTGCCTTGAATTGTTAAAGGACGCTTGAGCTTCGCCTTCAAGAATAGAACGCGAGAGCGTAACGGGCCCCGTGCGCATCGCCTTCTCATTTGCTAGCCTGGTTCGGTTCTCGGTGGACACCTTAACCGTGCCGTAATGAAATGAACGCCTGTAAGCGCAACAATGGCCGTTTCAAGGAATCCTAGAATGCCTTCTGCAAGTACAGTTGCGAAGTGCTCATAACGCCATAATTATTCCTTTTGCGAATCAGCGAAAGGCCCACTACGCGTCCGTAAGGCAACGCGAGAACCTACACAGCTCCTTACTTTGCTGTTGCTTTTGCTGCTGATGATGTTTAATAATGGCTGAGCGTTTTGTAAACGGTGATCGTTTAAAGGGACACTAAAGGCAAATTATGTCGATGTTAATTGTTGAAATAGCGGTCCAGAATCCTCGTAGTGCTATTTCATGCCAAGGAAGTGCTTATTTTGAAATAAAATCACGTTTTAGTGGTCCGCATCGTGTTAGCGCACTTGAGATCACCCGCCTGAAAGTCGTATTTCGCACCGCACTGTTGCCGTGCCCAACGTTGCCCGCCTTTACTGCGCGGCGGCGTGCACCATTCGGCCATCCGGCCACATCACATGCATCCGGTATTTTGTCGAACTTTCTGTCAGAGCGATTTTCACGAGCGTGCAAAACACACGCGGCAGTACGGGATACTTAAACTACCATTGAGACGCGACCGCGTGAGCGAAGCAGGGCGCCGGGCGAAGCGCAGTTCGGCGAAAACGGAACTTTTGAACCACGCGCGCCGTTCCCCATGGCAACTCCAAAGAGGTTCTTTTTTCCATGAATCAAACAGAAACGAGCAAGCAGCATTTTATTACGTCTCTTGATGCACGGAAGGTTCTTTTTTTATTGCAGCTAGTTTGATTACTAGTGATTAATTGTATTCAAACTCCACCACGTCATCGGGATGACTTCCAAAATGAACCCCTCGTGGCGCTCATCGTGTGATACATTCAGCATAATTTCTCGGTAAGTAGGGCACTGCTGTTGATAATACTGCCCTTTTAGACGTTGTCCTACATTGATCTTTCACTCTGACATAAACTGTTATTTGCCTTTAGTGTCCCTTTAAAACAGTCACTCGTTACGCAATTCGCATGTTTTGATGCCTGGCGCGACTCTACTCTTCTGCCACGCAATATTACTTGCGTAGGAGACTCCTCCCACTACATGACGTTCATGTAGTCTTTAGGGGCGAAGCTCCTTAAGGCGGCACCCGTCGCCCTCGTAGTGCTCGTAGTAGTAAGAGTAACAAGTCTTTACGCTTTGACCTCAAGGTGGTGCCGGTGGGAGATTTCTCTGTGCGTGTTGAACAATAAAAATTCGCAGCGTGCGCGTTAACTAAAGCCGAAAATTCTCTGTCTCTCATTCCCCATTAGCAGCCATGGCAGGTTTCCAGTAGGAAACGTTAGTAGAAGTAGAAATGTAAGTGTTAGCTAAAAGCCGACTTCTTCTGTCTCTCATGTTGCCATTAGCAGCCATTGTTACTCCAAGGTAGTGCCTGGTGAGATTTCTCCTGTGCGTGATTAAACAATAAAAATTTTGTTCAAAAACGCCGTTGATTGATGAAATAAACCAACGAAAGACGCCAGATGTTTTGTAAAAGCAGAACGAAAGAACGCCAGATGTTTTTCTTAAAGTGTAGTAGTAGTAGGGTAGTAGTTGCATGTAGCCACCCTCGCCCGATCGTCAACGGGCGAGGTGGACCGGCAACGGCGCGAGGACCCTGCCGTACGAGAGTTAAATCACACTAAAAGACATACTTTGCGGGCGATACACTCTAGTGAGCTTTTCAACTTTTCGTCTTAGTGTACATGATAAAGAAAATTATTTCTACGAAAAACGCAAGGCACACCTTGAGCAATATGTTTGGTTTTGGGACGCTAAATGGAACCATGAGGCGATGCGAAGCCGGAGCAACTTGCACGATCGCGTTTCTGTTGGCTTTCGTTGGGCATGTTACCGACCTGGCGTCGTGGAACGCGCGTCCTGTCTTCCCTCTAGCCTTGCCTTTAATTCGCACAGGGCGAGCGGGAATGCGGTCCGCTCTTGGCGCTCTTTCGCTCGGGAGTGGACTTCTTCCTTGCATTTCGCCGATCACAAGTGATAATGAAGGGACCACGTAAACCAACAGTACAATAAAGTTTGATGTTTATATATACACGATGTTTCACACTCTTTATATTATGCACTGGGCGCATTTCACGGAAAGAGTTTCACGGTTTACAGATGATTCCCTCCGTAGCTTCGCCCCACTCATCATCATTCACCCCGTGGATATGCTGTGATTTTTTTCGGATCAGTTTCAAGCAATGGCGTGGCACTGTGGTATAACACCAGTTTGCATCGCAGCAGGCCTGGCTTCTATTCACACTGGAGCCAAAGCTTTTATTTACTTATTTTAATTCCATCTTTGTCGATTTTTCATTCATGCAGGCAACGCTGCTTTTTTGCTCACGTTAGAAATATGCAGCAGGATGACGCATTCGCTCTTAAGAGTCACAGATGATGAAATCGGCTTGGATCATCGTTTTTTTCCGACAACCTCTACAATCGCTTCCTCTAATGTGCGACCACTCTTTCGCAAGTTCACGCG
>NC_051183.1:101197319-101306377 GCF_013339695.2 Rhipicephalus sanguineus
GGGCGTCTGCTGTTTTGTTTGCCCCATACCGTTTTGTTGCCCCATAAATCTGACGTCACTTCCGCCACACTTTTCGCAATTCATTGGGATACGATAGGGCCTCTCCTCAGTTTTTCCTTCCTCCATGCTTTCTAACACCTAGATGATCAAACTACTTCAGGATTGGCTCGATGCGCAACGTTCAACGAATCGAGCCATGAGGCTGATATTCCATCTCCGACGGTTTACTGCTCTCCTTTGGTCTAGTACTTACACAGTACTCTAAATTATTGAGCAGATTGTATAAACACAGAGTGGCACACTCTCCTAGTGGTGGACCGGTGTAAGACATGTGCTATTTAGGTGAGAACACTCGCGAGACTCGATCGACCAGATAAAGTAACAACGCCGAGTGCCCGTCGGCCTGCTGACGACAGGGGGTACCTATCGCTGGGATGACTGATCTTCAAGACATAAACTTCTTCCTGTAGCAACTGGCGCTTCACGAGAAATATGAATTTCCTAGTCAGCAAAGCGGCTATGTCACGCTAGGAACTACAGTTAGAAACGCATACCGCGTTTTTCGCGAGTGGAAAACGCGACATGCGGCGGACGCCGGCGTTTCCGCCGGACACATCAGTTGTATTGGCCGCGAGATCGAGCAGAGTCGCCGCCTGGCGGCTACTGGCTGAAGCGCGCCTAGTGTGGATAGCTCCCTGCATCGTCTGCTAGCCACGCCGTGTTTGCATGTGCGCGTACGTCCTGCACGTTCTCAAAGAGCGGTTTCTTCTGTTATGTTAGCGCGAGTTTAACTGCTCGTACGTATACCTAGCATGGTGTACAGAAGCAAATGGGCTTGCTCGGCTGTATGCGCATGGCAATTAGATCAGTGAGTGCGACTTTCGAGAGGACTGTGTATTGGTTTCGTACCCTTCGTTCGCCAGAATCAGTTCAGTGTTGGTGCCGCTTTCTGGTTCAAGGACATCCTAAAGTGCGGTTGGCATAGCCTCAAACATGAGGAGTATTAAATAGTGTGTGAAAGCACCGTTTTAGCGACTCGTTGGTAAAAAAAACGAGGCTCTAGGCCACGCACTTTCGCGTTGTTGTTAGGTGTATAACTGCGGCACTGTAGTTAATCGGTTATGCGATGAGCTTTAGTTGTGCTTAAAATGTCATTTAATGTAGTGGTCCCGCTACAGCGAACTATTTCTATCACGTGAAGTGTGACACTTGGGTACTCAAATTATCCCCTAAAAAAACAGACAATGGAATGAAACGGCAGTGATAAAACGGAGTTGCCGCGCGCAATTTGAACTTGGGGCGAAATTTATGCAGAACCACCCGTTTGCTTAGATTTATGTACGCTTTGAAGAACCCAAATGTTCAGAATTAATCCCGACGGTGTGCCTTACATTTCTGTCGTATAATTTCACGCAAAACCTCATCCTTTTTTTATATTATCTTGAGCGTTTGTGGGGAGTAGTTCGAAATTGATGGAAGACAGCGGACATTATTGGTTTGAAAAAAAGAAGAAAAGACACTTACCGCGTAATTTCACGAACCGACCTTAACTTATCGCGGTAAGGCTACTTACGAAAGGAAGAGAAAAAGTATAAGTATAAGAAAGGATAAGGTGAGTTTCAAAAACTGCCTTATCTTGCCATAAGTCGCCTTATGAAAGGCGTCCTTAACTCGTCAAGTATGTGCCCTGGGAGCCAGGGTAGGTAAGTTTTGTTACAAAATGATTACTTCGAGCAACAGTAAATAGTTTCATTGCAAGAAACCAATAATGGTATGCACAAAAGCACCTATGTGTAAACACCAAAAATGTTTGCTAAGGCACCGCCCGCTTTTGGTGAAATCCGCATTCTTTGTCTGGCCACATTTGTTGAACCCCGTCGACACAGTCGGGCCGCGAGAGCACGATTGCTATTTCGACGTCTTCTCATGTACGTTTTTGCTTTGTTCGTTGACGGTATTTTCGTGCTCGCTTCAGCGTTTATCGTTATCTCTCACTTTTGTTTACTTCACTTGATTTATGCAATTGGTTGAGCGGTTTAGAGTCTTTTACCTTCTTAAATTGCGTTCATTATGAAACGACGCACCAGGCGAACTTCAACGACGAAGAGTGCGGCATCGCGGCCATGTCGCGGCGTCTTGGCGGATCTCGTCAACAAGTACCGTGAGGTACTGCGTTGTTGACTTTCTTTCGGGCCACGAACGTGAACGAACTTCGTAAACAGTGTACTCTGTGTGTGTGTGTGTTATCTTGTGAGTTTCTTGAATACAATGTTTACCACCACCACCACCACCATCGGTATTTTCCTGCAGAGGCAGCAATGCGAGCAACTTCCTCACGGCACTTTTTCTAAAGCGGAAGCGACACAGAAATTCGTGCCCATCGTAGGTCTCCATCGGGTTCCACTGAGGATTCGCCGCGGCGGGTACGCGTATGCATACGCTGTGCCGTTCAATGTTTTTTATTACGGTCCACATATAATCAACGAACTGCGCATAGTTGTCCCCGCCATGTTGTGCGTCTACAAGGAAGCCTTAAGGTAGGTCATAGGCTACTTAACCGAGCCTTACTTATGACGGCGATAATACGAGGAAAGTTCTGCGATAATTACAAGGTTCGTTCTTGAAACGCGTTAAGGGCGGACTTATGGTTAAGGGCGACTTAAGTCATAAGGATAAGGTTAAGTGAGGTTCGTGAATACGGGGGTTATTCCCATAAGATAACCGGACCTTTGTTGCATCACTGTCTTGCACGTGAGCAATCGATCAAAGCTCTGTGCTCAACTCTTACCTTTTTATTATGTTACTGGAACAAGAACAAGTGCGTACGCGTTGAACGTCTCCGTGGCGCTAAAGCGCTATCAATCACGTAGCTTTCCTGACTAAACTTATCAACTGTCCTACATTTCATGAAGAACTGAACAATAAAAAAAATGCGTATGCGTATTTGCGCGAACAGTGCTACTGAACTCATTGCACATGAATATGGATTGGTTCAGTCGTGCTACAGCAGTGCTTAGTGCAGAGAACACAAGCTAAACACGTACAGATAAAACAACCAAAAACGTCATATAGTGTGTAACTCGCACTGTCATCCAAGGGTGAGCATCCCTTTCATCGGCAGATTGCGCTTCTCTTACTAGTAATAGTAACGTTGGATGATCTTTGTGCATATTAAGAGCGTATACATTACCATTAAGCTGCAATCAACGCATTTTATACTCCGACAATCGGCTCAGACCGCTTAAAACGAAGCGCCGCTGTGTTCATTGGTATACGCGTCGCCGAAGGCCTCTCCACACCAACGCGGCGACGGTGCTGCTACCTATAGGTCGATCTCGCGGCCAATAGCAATGTTTCAGAAAGCGTTTTCTCTCTATAAGTTTTGTCTTTCCGCCGATAGGTAGCCGCGCCCTCCGTGGACCAACGGAAGTGCGCCGTTGCTCGCATCTTGCATCTAAGCCGAAAAGTCTCCTCACCAAGACAGTATATATCTTACACCGTGGCAATGGGACAGCGAAGGCGCTATCCCAAACAGGACAACTTTGCGCTATCATGCACATTCGATTCTAAAACATATGTAGTAATAATTCCTAACGTTTCTAGAGCCTAACGTTTCTAGAGTTTCTATCGTGATAGAGTACTTTACTATTATGAAGAAAAGTGTTTTGCTCTTCAGCTTCCCTTTAAGGTTCGCTATACCGCTCACTATATATTCACCAGTTCATCCTGCACGATGTGTCATAGAATTGATGGAAGCGCTGTGGCTGTCGCAGCTGCTCAAATGAGCTGCCCCAGCAGAGGCGCAGCGGCACCGACGTCACAATCCAGAGGTGTCTGCCGCAGAGCACCCGCTAGGTAGCATCGCTGAAAAGATATGAACCGTCAGTAGGTCGCCAAATGAAAATGCGAGCATACAGGCCCTCATGTTTCGCATCAGTGACTAGTGTAATTGTCGGTAACTTTTTTTCTCAATAAGATATAATGACGGGTTAAAAATACGGCTGCCAGAACCCTACAGTTGCTAAAAAATCTCGATTTTGCCTGTAAATGTGGAGTTTTAGATATCGGTGTTAGAAAGCGTGTGTGATTACCTACTAGGCGTACTACCGTCTAAGTAGCTTAAAATACATTACTACAGATTAAATGTGCTGACTTAGGAAACTAGCGGGGCATGGTTATTATACGGACTTGTACAGGTTATAAGTAACGGATTAGAATTAGAATTGCTTCCTTTAAAATGTAATTCATTGCACTGGTCAATTACAACCCGAGAAAGTAACTGAGCAACTGCAGAAATTTAAGCGTTTGCTTTTCCGTTACTTTCCTTCAAAACTTTATTGCCGTAACGCAATATCACATGTTTACTCAAACTACAACGAACTACAGTGGCTCGTATGGTAAAGATAAGCTTGCGTGAAAGCTGGCGAGCTTACTGTGGCTTCTCTGGTACAGTTGTACACGTTGTTAAATTTTAACGGAAGTTGTTTTTTAAAGTTGTCGTCCCTAATTATTCATCATTTTCTCGTGAAGAGGTCATCTGCTACACTGAACAGTCTTCCACTTGCATGCGCTGGAGGGAAGGGTGGTATTATAACGAAGGAACACCTTGCTTACCAGCTACAGTGCTTCGATGCTTAGGCTACGTGTCCTCTATGAAGCGTTGCGCTTCGCTGTTACCGACGCCCGGGTAAGGCGTTGCAGGTATAACGTAAAGAAAGGTGAAATATTAGGCTCTGCAGGGACCCCCTGTGATCTGCCATAGAAGACTGGTTACAACTTGATGTTGAAAACAAAATGTTATTGATTACCAGTAATAAGTTAAAAGAAAATATATTTCAATTATACTGAAGCATTACAATTCTGAAAAAAAGTGGATTATATTACAAAATTCCTAGAAAATATAATTGATTACAAGTAATCGATCACGTGTAACGCGTTGCGTGCAAATCTGACCCGAACGCATTGAGTTTAGGTAGTCTCGCATCATCCTTTGAATTAGTGACACATACAAATATCGTATAAAAAATTTGAAAGCTTACTTTTATGGACTCATATAAGGTTAAACAGACTTGCGCCAAGTTAGACACACGTGGATAGCTTTTTCGACAAGGAAATGTTACGGTTGTCCTTTGCAATATGGACGAGTGCTAGAAAACGTGATCCACGTGAGCAGTTTGTGAGCGATTAGAGGATGCTTTACAAGACATAGATCATCAAACTACTTTAGGATCGGCTCCATGCGCAGTGATTGTCCCGTGATTGACAAGCCAGCATACTTACAGTTGCAAACGCATCAGCGTCGTTTTTTTCGCGAGTGCAAAATTACGACATGCGGCAGATACCGGCTTTGCCGCCGAACACGTCAGTTGCATAGCAATGATGTAGAAAGCGTTTTGTGTGTATAAGTTGCGTCTTTTCGGGGATAGATGCCCGCTGCCATCAGCGGACGAACGGACACGCGCGCCGTTGGTCGCGCCTTGTATTCAATCCGAGAAGTGTCCCCACCTAAACAGTATATACCTTACACCATGGCAATGGGACAGCGAAAGCGCTATACCAAACTGGAGAACTTTGTGCTATCGTATGAATTCGATTGTAAATACATGTAGTATTCTTCCTAACGTTTCTAGACAGCTCAGTTCCCTAGCTCCACGCGCACGCTGGCACAAGTGGCTGACGCTGCTTCTGCTGAACTAAATGCGCTGCTGTCGCGAATTACGGGTTGCCGCTTGCACGCGACGCATAGGGCGTTGCTTGGCGCTCGCCTACTTTTTCATGGCAAAATTTGTGATTTGTCGTCGCTTAAGAAAGTGTTCTAATAGGTGTACAGGAACACAGTTAAATAAGGCCATCTTGTTGTGCGCCAGGATGAAAAAGCGGCTAAAGAAATGAACACTCGTGCACCACTTCCTTCAACCACCGCAGCACGCCGATGAGATTAAAAAGTGGATACACATGCTGCGTCGGTAACATATGCGGCACTCTCATAAATCCAAGGTGCGTGAGTAACATTTTGAGGCTGACGATATTGTCAAGATTATAAGCACGTTACAAATGGAGAAAAGAAGTTCCCTTCCACGTGGAAAATAGGCGGTAGTGCCCCGGGCATGCCTCGCCTTTTTCCCGGTGTACCAGAGCGCATCTCGAAGCCACAAGCGATGTCAAGGAGAAGGGGGTCGCTCAAGAAACGCGCAGAGATGACTTGTTTCATGCGAGAACAAGAAAGCGAGCCGTCATCGAGTCGTTCGAGTGAATCTTGCGACGATGCACCTCCGCGCTTCTCCGACGTCACATTAGCTACACCGTTCGTGCTCAACGAGGCGACGAACCTCTCATTGCCTTGCGCGCATTCGCGTCAAGTATTCATCCACGACGCCATGTCAGGGATGACGCGTGGTGTTTTCTACAGCAGAAAGCTTGTGGCAGAGCAACTGCTCGTAGACGAAACTGTTATTGTTGAAGGGGATGGCAGCTGTAGTATGAAAACGTATGTAATATAATAGTATCTGGTGTTTAACGTTCCAAAACCACGATATGATTATGAGACGCGCCGTAGTGGAGGGCTCCGGAAATTTCGACCACCCGGGGTTCTTTAACGTGCACCTAAATCTAAGTACACGGGCCTCAAACATTTTCGCCTTATAAAAACGTATGAATGCGCAGAACAAGCGTTACAATAAAAATCTAAGGCTTCACTTCCTCTGAAACACTTATTGAAATATCTCGCCAAATTCAAATAAAAGTCCTATGTAGGATAACGTGTGAAGGCTATATCGAACATTTGAGACATGAGGAAAATTCCCACTTCGGAAAAATTTACTGCGACAAACGAATTTCGATTGCCGGGCATTATGCCTTTCACGCAACCTTTTCTGGCGCTGGCGAAGCCATGCTGAAGATTAGAAACGCCATGTCGATTATGTTCATAAGGAATGTTCCATGGAACACCGCGACTATTTCTACGGTAAAACACTACGATTAAGCATTACTTAGACAACGTCAATATGAGATCATGAGTGCATTTTAATATTTACGCCGATGCGGTTTCCATATGCGCTTCGACGACATCAATTAGCGCTTTAAGAGTTTTACCTTGAGATCACATTTATGAAATTTGATGACCAGATTTATCTTCAACAGAAAAATATCTGCATTGGCTCTTGAGTTGCGGCTGTGTTGTGTCATGTCTTTTAGATGCGAAGCATCTTATAGCGGAGTTCAAACCGGTGGTGGTTGTGGTGGTGGTGGTGTGCGGCGTCACCACCCTTACTGCGCATGCACATACCCTCCCCACACACCTCCTCTCCACTCCTCATCTCCCCTTTCTCTCTCCTCTTTCCCCCTCTCCCCTCCCCCTCTCCACTCTTCCGGTTAAACGCGGGCTAGACATGCCGAAATTCTCTCCTGCGCAACGCCGCGATGAGCGCCAGCGCATGCGCGTCCCCTTCCCCATCTCTCCTCTCCTACGCTGCCCCCCTCTCGCGCGCCTGTCGTGCGCGTTCCCCGCTCGCCCTGTGAAAATTAACGACCAGGCTCGAGGGAAGACAAGACGCGCGTAGTGTTCCTCTTCGCGTTCCACGACGCGAAGTCGGTAGCATGCCCAACGAACGCCAACGGAACGCGATCGTGCAAGTGATCCGCCTTCGCATCGCCTCATGGTCCCCTTTAGCGGGAAATGGTGTAATTTTTATCGTCCATCTGTCGCTCTTTACAACATCGTTTTATTGTACTAACATGACAAGGCCCTCAAGTTTTTCGTTATGTGGACGTCTTTTTAATTCTTTTTAAGAACTCAGTGTCGTATGTGCATGCGCTAGAGTGTTCTAGAAGATTTTAATTACTTTTGGTGGTCCATAAGAAGGTAAGCTTCAGTTATTAGACTTGTAGTTGAAGTTCGACGAAAGTCACATGTGCTCGGCGTATTCTCCGCGTTCACAAAAAGAGCTCCTTCCATACAAATCGGCTCACTTTAAGACAATAAAGAGATGCATCGTTAAAGTCTATTTATTATCTGCGCTTCGGAAGCCGTGCATTCACAGTGTGCATGTTTTAAGCTACAATTGGGGAGGCTTTTTTCAGGCGGCTTCCTTGGGTCGGTAGTCGTCTCTGTTGCTCAGACGCTCGTTAGGAAGATGAGCCGCGGTGGCTCCATGGATGCCACGAGGTGCCTGGTGGGCGCCCAGAGGACAGAAGTGGTTCCGTATATCCAAAAGGTCACACATATCCATATTGCGGTCAAGAAGGAGCAGCTGAAGAAAGACAACCGGTGCTTCCGCTCACGTCAAGAGGTGATGCAGCGGAGGGCACTCTTCAAGTATGTGCGATCCGAATTGCGAGGCTACGACGATGACAACAGGAATATAAAAAAAAATTCGCAGTGGATTAGATACATCCTGATGCGAATTCAAAGCGCAGCTTCATGTTGGGGCAAGCCAACTGTGTTTTAAGTGTTGGCTATACACAGTTGTAGCGTTGTGACACTCGTTACATATTGCCACAGTGCACGTGCCAGCCCAACATGTGCACGAGCTCTGACTACGTTTCACGTTAAGACAACGCCAATGGTGTTTGATGTCTTTGCTGCCCGTAGTTATGGCAATGTGACATTCATTACATATGGCCGCAGAAACCGCCAGTACTAGAGTGCTACGAACAATGCTCTGTGCACTGCAGGCGTCGTGAACCAAGCGAAACGCCAACAGCCCCATTGCGACAAGCGAAGGCAACCGCAGGGACGTTCCAGCCTTGAATTCGCCACGAGCTCCTACCAAGGGGCCAGCATGAGGCACGGAGGAAGAAAGCGAGGCTAGAGGCCAGTGGCTCGTGATATCGACAGACTCCGCGTTCACTTATTTTTGACCTCTATCACTCTATCGGCTACGCCGACCACGGCGACGCTACTGAACGCAGGAACTTGCGTGTAAGACCTGCGTTGTGAACGCACACCGGGCATTTCTTTTAACTGGCTTTCTACTGCGATGGCACATCGTCCACGAAGCAACCAATGAAAACGCGGTCTACCTCAAACGAAAAGTAACGTGCGTCGTACGGTAAACGCATGCAGCGAACTCTACGCCATGTTGTCCGTGCAACTGCGCATACAAGATACAGGACCATATTATTTTACCAAAAAAAAGAGAACCAAAGAAGGCTCACAACCACCTAACAGATGGCCAGGCGCGTCCGAACAAAATGATGAACATACTCTTTGACGCATTCGTTTCCTGGTAACGAATTAGGGGTTGATGTTCTGCAGTTGTCGCGAGGCGGCAACTCTAGCAAGCAAAGAACATAGTTACATCATTAAGTTTGTCATCAAGCGATTTCATCTGTTTTTCGACAGCGCTATGGAAAGGCCACGCATAGTTGTAGGACTCCGGAAGATCAGCCTGAGCACTAGCGCACGCGATATTTCATTACCTTTCTGTAAGTGACTTAATGTAGTGCGTTGCTTCATTTTTCAAGGCTGCTTCACATAATAAATTATGGCATTAGGTAACACCGCAGCTTCATTGACCAACCGCCACCGTAGCGAGAACTGGAGCCTTTGTGCTTTAGCAAGTGCATAACATTGCGAAGCGAAAGGGCGCCAGTAAAATTCGTGTCTTTCGTTATTTGAGAGACACTCTTGCGCAGGGTAATCCAAACGAGGTTCAGAAGAGCACTCCCTGAGTTAGCAGTCGGTGCCGAAATCATGGTCGTATATATCCCAAGGTGCCTCCGCGAAATAGTTCATTCCGTAGCTTTCTTCGACGTTCATTTTTCAATGGGATATTCTTGTGCAGTTTTAAACAAAAAAAAAAAAAACGTTATCCCGTCATATGTTCAACAGTGTTTCGCCTCTTCCCATGTACAGAGCCGTGTACAGGGAATACCCATGATTGAATAAATGAAATAACTTTATTGTGAGTGAAGTAACTTTAATGCTTTGATGTAACTTTAATGAGTGGATGCCCGTGTACACACCTTTTGAAATGAGAAGATACCAGTGCAGACTGTCACCAAAATGTTCTGCCTTAACCTGCACAAAACACAGTGTCCTAATAAAAGTACAGCTGTCTAATAGGCTGATTTGCCCAAACTTCTTGCCCAATCAGAATTCATCAAGAAGTGATCAATACGTAAAGTACTAGGAACTCCTAAACACATCTTGCCGATGATGTTTCGACAAGAGGCCGGCTCATGGAGAACCAAACCTTCACTCATCTTAAAGTGCCTTTTCTCGTTGAGGTCGCTTTGTTGTCCACATGTAGCGACTTCCAACTCTCGTTGTTGCAGGTGGTCTCGGGCGCGCACTTTCCCACTGCTAACAGCGTGACTTCACACTATTTCGTAATGCACCGCCAGGGCAAGCGTTATCCCAACGACATTTTATTAGGAGGTTTTTTTTTGATCGTAGATATGTGAAATTCGAGCATGAGGTTCATGGACGATTGAAATTCATAGGCGCAGCTCGAACTTCATGCATTCGAGGCGTTTAGATCTATCACCGCTGGCCTCAATGAGCGATGTAATATTGATAAACATCTCGAAACTGGAGCCCTTTTGCCTAAAGGTAACGGTAAGGCGTGGTCGGTGAGAGCTTCATTTCAGAGGGCACTCATTCTTTCTCGTCCCGCTGCGAAATGGGTAGTGCATCTCTTTCATATAAGCGGCTGTTAAACACAGACGTGTAGTCACTAAACGCACATTGTTGGTAAATCTGCAAGTTCACACATGTAGGATGGTATAAGGCGAGATTTTATGCACAGCCTAATCCCTAAATAAATACCTTAGTTAATGATGACAACATATGCTGTCCCAATGTGAGGAATATTTTCTATCCTACGGATTCTCTGGTTTTCGCGACAATGCTTTTTTTCCCACGGGACAAATAGACTCAGAGGCACGAAAGAACGCCAAGTAACCGCTTGATAAGAACAGGTAATGAACAAAAATACAGTGTGCGTGGCATTCACGATGGCGCTGAGTTGGAATTTACACTGGAAAAAAAAATGTGAGAAAGTTAGAATGGGCGCAGAAGGACTTACGACGACGGGCTCGATACAGTGCTGGCCCGCACATTTGTTTACTAAGTACTATGCAATATATGTACTTCTATAATTTAACGTAATAATCGCGTGATCAGGAAAATGAAAGTTCAAAAAAGAAATCTCAACGGGTATCATCAGCACCCGCATGGCTTGCTTAAAATTTGTCCACTTTTATTTCACACACTTCAATAACGCGTCGCATGCATTTTTTGGCTCATGGTTATACTTTGAGTGAGGGAAAGAGAGAAAAGCGGTGGGTGACGTAAAAACTCGATTATTCACCTCGGGTGTTTCCTCAAAGCAAGACAGACGCACCGATGAACACTACACTCATCAAGTAAAATGAACGCCAGTACAATCAATGCAGAGCAATTAATCGTGTCTAAATGCTGTTGAAGACCACATTTAAGTGCTATGTAATGGTGGCGGGCATCCAGAAGAACACCAGGGGTCGCAAACGCCACGCCGCGTGATGTACCGTCCGAAGATATCTGCGAGCAGCAGCGTGAGCAGAGCATTGGCAATACTGTTAGGCAGAGGCGCCTCTTTTTACTCGCAAGTGCAATGTATTTACAACGAACATTTATAGGGTCGAACCCGCATATATGGAACTTGCGAAAATAAACGGGAGTTAGTTCGACATATCGGATAAACCGATATAAAACTTTTCAAGGAATTGTTGTATTTGCGGTGCGAATTTTGGTGCTGAGCCTCACTTCACTGAATTGCTTCATGATGTATGAAATACCCCTTCACGGCAATACGCAACACACGAGCGCAGAAGCAAACAGCGACCCCGCACGAAGAGCCAGCGACGCAACGACGCCGAGTCATCGAGGCACGAAGCACGCGATGGCAAGCGGTTGTTTCCACTCCATCCGCGCAGCGCCCTTTTAATCACACCGCTCAGTCTTCGAAATGTATTCCGTGTGGAAAAGACATAAGTTTTTAGGGTAACCCAACTTCTTGGGGCGTTTGCCGCTTCCCGATGTTCGATATATCCAGTGTAACGGCTGTTTCTGTTCGATGTAGCCGTAGATGTTCATATGCATTCAGGTCAACGCACTGTCGCGATTGAAAATAGTTCTGTATAAAGGAATATTGAATTAACCTGGGTTCCATATAGTACGGTGAGCCTGTATAACCCGCAATCTGGAATTTGTTCGTCGTCTCGACAGAAGAGTGGACATAAATCTCTCGAACTAAGTTCGCAAAATTGACGCAAAAGTGTCAAACCAGATGCGCCTCAAGAAAGCGTTCACCAATAAACACAAAGGCATGAAAGAGGCAAGCATCATCCACCTAATACAATCATTCGTACTTAGTCACGTCACCTGTATACACTCTAAATATTTTCACGCGTAGCAAGCGTGAGTGGGGGCGATTTTTTCAACGCTTGTTCTCAGCGTGGTGTGCTTTCACGCTGAAAAAATCACGCTTCCTACGCACGACTTGCGGGATGCATAACGCTTGCGAAGCGTGAGTGGGGGCGATTTTTTGCGCGCTTGTTTTAAGCGTGGTGCGCTGTCGCGCTAAGCGCTCACGCTTGTCAACCGTGACTGGCGACCTTTCTAACGCTTAGAGAAGGCGTAAGAAAGGAGTTTTACTTACTTAATGCAGCATTCTCCCGCTCTTTGAGATACCTTTCTGGCCGTCAGAAATCATCTAAAAAGAAACTAGCAAGAGGATATTTCTTGTGCTGTATGCGCTTGGCGGCTGCTTGGAGAGTATGTATGCTGATGCTCGGCATTAATTAGCTAATTGCGAAAATCAACCTTCCCTTTTCATCTTGCAAATGTGCAAACTATAGAACGCTACACGGCGACAGCGTAAAATGAGCTTGCTAGCTGGAATATAAACATGGAATACGGTTTGTAGTACAGGTAGTAAGCAAGAAATAAAAGACAAACTTTCAGTAATCCCCTGGCTGCTCATTGCATGTTGTACCTAACGGCATATTGCGTGCCTACGCACAGGTCAAAATCTCCAGTGCGTTCCTTATGTACGGTGCAGCTTGCAAGCTCATGTTAAGCTGTCGCAGTAGAATGTTCCATAGTTCACACATGCGCAAGATGAAAATTGAAAGTTGATTTTTGTAATTAGGTATTTAACGCCGGGCTCAGTATATATATACTCGCCAAGCAGCCGCCAAGCAACAACAAATACGGCACAGCAAATATCTTCTTTCTGCTTCTATTTTTAAACAATTTCTGACGGTCAGAAACACATCTAATACGATCGGGAGAATCCCGCATCAAGTAAAGTAAAAATCCTCTCTTACACCTTAACTAAGCATTAGGAAGGCCTCCAGTCACGGATCGAGAGGCCTCACATTGCGATTGCGGCGTTAAATCTTCGTTATACACCGTTCAGTAGTGTTAGCAGGATGAAGGCGTTCAGCATTGTCTCTGAAACTTCGTTAGTCACAAACCCAAACGCCATGGAAGGCAGTGCAAGACAAACTTTAATAAAGCATCTTGCACAAGTGCATCTAGCGAATCCTACAATTAAGCCTCTGAAGTGCAATCTTTTCGCGCCATCACTTGAAGTGTGTGAAGAAACTGAAGTGAGAAATCCTGTGAGGATTGCTCTGAGGGTTTACATTTTCAATCAAAGCTAAGGAACGAAATAGAACAAAAAATTGTGACGAAGTTTAGGTTTGAGTGAAATTTTTATTCACAATACTTAAAAGAACGCTTCCTTATACACAGAAGAACACTGATGTATAAAAAAGAAAACGCTGGAGCTACAAAATAGGCTATAGATGAACTCTTGATGCCACTTTAAAGCACCACGCGAACTTTGCTAAGTAATTCACTCAAACGAACTTTAGTTCCGTCATCAAATCGCGTAGTTTTTGTTGTTTTTGTGCGCCCATGGAATTTTGTCGAAGCCGCAACCTCTTACTACTGCTTGAATGAAGCCTAGCAAACACCCGTAACTTCATTTGCGTAATGCACGCACAAACAAAGCACCAAGGTGTTTTCCAGTCATGTGTCCGGTTACAGCTTCACGACCTCCCAGGGCTCTTTGCAGCATACCAGCTGCTTCACGTCGCCCCATAGAATGTACTGGCAACGGTCTGCGGGTGGAACCTGACAAAAAATAATTTAACAAAATAAGGAGGTACCCGACGGGATGAACCATTGACAAACTTGATATCGTGTATAACTACAATTTCATAAAAAATAGTTTTATCGGCAGGCCTCACATTGCGATTGCGGCGTTAAATCTTCGTTATTCACGGCTCAGAACTAAGAAGTCTTAGCATAATGAAGGCGTTTTAGATTGCCTCAGAATCTTCGGCTGTGAGAAAACACTTTACTCAACGCTGAAATCAGGGCGATTTTTGAGAGCCTTCGCCACAGGTACGTGTCAAAACCTGAGTCGGATAGCTGCGCTAGAGATGCCAGTGTCGCTGCTGCTGATAGGCATTTTCCTGGGGCGTTTTACATTATCCTCGACAGTGTTTGATTATCTCGACTCGCTATCGAAGTTAAGCTGAAAGAGAAAACACGGAACTACAATTCAGCAACACATAATACGGCACATAATAGGCAATACTTCATGGCTCTTTGTTGGTTTAACTATAACGGCACTGTGGACCAGCAAGAACAGTGAAAACGGGTTTCGAAGTCTCAAATTCGAGTATTATTTTTAGACTCGCACTCTGTTTGGAGCAGAACAAAATTTGGCATATCACACGCCTTGTGGGAATCAGTTATATGCGAAGCATTCAGCGAGTAGTTCTGTGCTGCATTTCTTTTGGCTTTCAGCCGAGCGTTGCGAGGTGGATCGACGTGTTTTTGTAAATGGATTAGTTTTGTGCATATAATGGGCTTATCAGGCACGTCGACAACACTGGCGTTTAACAGGGTAACTTATGGTCTGATGTAACATCAGCACTCACGTTAGAGCTCAGCCGCCAGTTTTCTCGAAACGAAGTGCACCCTACGTTGCGATCATGTGAATATCATACGTAAGTTTCGTTAGCGTATTCCTCCGGTGTCCGGCAACACTTGAATATAGCTTGCTGAATCATACGAATACAAATGTAATGTTTATTAGACTGCTATAAAAGCGGAGCCAACACTGGAACCACAATTGTACCTAAGTTTATAGTAAAGCAGTAAACCACAGTGTTTACTGCTTTACTATAAACTTAGGTAGTCAGCACTAGCAGCCACAATTAACTTTTCACTGCCATTGCGCCTGCATAGGGTCTTTTTACAAAGCAGTTTCTAGACCTGGCGTGGTTCTGTGGTACAATACCTGACTGTCCACGCAGAATGCTTGGGTTCGATTCTGCTGAGATCCTAATATTTTATTCTTTGCATTCGTCGAGTCAGTGCTGCCGGTGTCGGTTTTTGTTAACGCTCACGCATTTAAATTACCAAAATGTGTTCTCGCCGTTCCTGGTTAGATATAAGCTGTCAATCACCTGTGGCGCATACCCGTATATCGCGGCCCGTGGTATACGGGTATGTGCCACACGTGTCTACAGGAAAGTGTTTGACGACGTACGCGACAGGATTTTAACGTTATTCATGTCATCACCAGACAGTCATATTCTTCAATCCCTCTTACCCTCCCATGGCAATTTTGGTCTACACCAAGTCAAGGAGACGATCGCGAGAGTACCCAGACGTAGGCGGATAGATAGATAGATAGATAGATAGATAGATAGATAGATAGATAGATAGATAGATAGATAGATAGATAGATAGATAGATAGATAGATAGATAGATAGATAGATAGATAGATAGATAGATAGATAGATAGATAGATAGATAGATAGATAGAAACGCTCAAAGTGGCTAAGGTTCGCTAAGAACAAATGCTCAGATTATACAGGACACCAGCAAAATCTTCTCAATATTGCATTTAGAACAAATAAAGAGGAATATAAGAAGGTCCTGGGCTGCCTTACCAGTTCTTTGTTCAGCAGATTAGCAGGTCATATCGCCACAAGAGACGTGGTCCTCAGGGTAAACGACGCTTTCAAGAGTGCCTTCACGCAGGGTACATCTATCCCATTTTCACAGCGTGCCTCTATGTCTGCACAGATAAAAAATGCAAAGACGTAAGATCTTTCAGACCGATAACACAATTGCTGAAGTCTGGCGAGTGCCTCTTTCCGAACATTACACTCAAGCGACCTTGTGTCCGTTAGGATCAAAAATTGCACCTTTCATACACGAACTGCGTTGGTGGAATCAATAGTTTCGCTCGAGACTAAATGTAGAGAGGTTCATTGTTAGTCTAACATCCCTTTGGACGCGGCTGTTAGCCACAAGGGAGGGACGTTGGGGTGCAACCCTTCATCAATAGAGGGGAACCTCTGAAAGAAACTAATACATTGTACCCACGGTGGCAATCAAACCACTGTTTCCTCGGTTGGGAGCCGAGGGAGCTAAGCACTGTTGTGCAACTATAGTGTTTATGGGAGTGGAACTGAGCATGACGTTCCCACGCACCGAAACGACTCGCACTCATGCACGTTTAGAAAAGCGTCCTGTATTTTCAGTTGAGTATAGCTCGGAAGCAACAAAGCATATCTCGAAGCAGCAGTCTTGGCCTCCGCACGGATAGCGACAGCGCTCTTTAGCATGAACAAGCCTATCGTCATTATTTACCTTTACTTTTATATCGGAGTCCCGCGGAATTCGATCGATGCAAGAGGGCACAGTTCCATAAGCCGCAAAGATAATAAAGTTGGTTACATACAGGGCAAAGCATGAAAGTGCCGAATGAAAGTACTTTTCACCATTTCCTTCGTCTTCTTGCTACTGAGGGCTTAAGGTTTAGTCCTTAAAAGCTGTACACGTTGCGCAGTTAGACGTTCCGCTGGGCAAACGTCTCCTACGGGGGCTAACGGTCGTTGTTACCCTCGAAATGACGAATAATCCCTTAGAATGCAGATTCATTTATTCGGAGTAGCTTCACACATATCGACAGAATATGTACTCAGCGGGTTATCTCAGAACTATTTGTCAACAAAAAAAACACAAAAAACATTAATTTGGGAATCGTAGTGACCACATTTCGCTGTACAAATAATTCGTCGCGAATTTCAGGATGACATTCCAGAGATAAGCGATTCGTTACACCACTGAACACCACACGAAACACTTCGTTTCTGTACTGACGACATTTTTCTGCTTTTGCAGGGAAAAGTGCAAGTGCGAACTGACGGTTTTAACACGTGTGCTGTTCTTGAGCCGTTTGGAAAAAACTGCTTTTCTGTAATTCAGTGTAATTTCGTTATAAGAACACGAGCTGTTTGCCACAGGGCTGTCGCGACAGCTAACACCACCACCCGTAGAAGTCTGGCTCCACGTACTGGACCGTACGTTAAAATTATATTTAAGCGATCTCACAGCAACGCAAATATAGATTACACACGACTGCGACTTCACGCAGCAGCCTGAAATTCTTGAAGATGACGCAATCGTCTTACAATATAAGGTTAGGTTGTGGCACCACCCACAATTAATTCCCTGTAACCACAGCGGTCTCTTCGCAATAGCGGCTTCAGTATAATACTCAAAGTCTGATGCGATGCGCATTCTCATACAACATGAGAACTTCAGCCGCGATGGGCAGAACACACACACACATTTTTATTGTGACCTTTACGCGATGGAATTGTAGAATATGACGCATTTTCCAAGGCTTCATAATGTACGCATCAACTGTGTAGACTTGCGGTATACAATATTGCTCATAATTTTCGAGGTTCCCTGCGGAGAAGGGAGGGAGCGGGCGCTGTTTACACCCACGCGCGAGGAGCCAGGCGGCTCCTTCAACGGTGGTGTCGCACCTCCTCGTCTGAAAATGGCCGCCGACGTGAATCTCGACGCGGCTGCGAATAAAGCTAACGAGCACAAGATGCGCGGCGACCGGCGGAAACTTCACGGCGAACGAGACAAACGACTCACAGCCATGGCAGCAAGAGAAACACTCTTTGCTTCTTTCTCGTCACATTTCCCGGTCGACCGCATGACACGAGTAAAATAGAGTCCACAGTATACTCATGGATTGAAACGCGACATCACTTTCTTTACTATAACGACTTCCATAAGCCTTTGCTCAAAATAACTGCTTCATGTCGCTACCTATCTGGCCGCTAAAGTTAATGCTCGCTATGATGCAAGCGTTCGAATCAAAATGACGCCGCTACGACACGACCCAAAGACGCTGAGAACGGAAGTACGTGCATTACTTAACCCAAAGTTTTCGTGTGTCACTCCGTGAGCCATGTACACAGAGAACTTTATCTGACACATGCGAAGTTCGGAGCTCAGGAAGACCTGCACAATACACTGAATACGACGTCCTTCGAAAAATAGCTTTATCACATATAATGAGCAAGGATATCAGGAAATAATTTTCTTACCTAGATATTCCAGGCGACGATGCATGGCAGGCGAGTGCCCACACTAAGCACACCATCCGGCCGGAATAGTGTAGTTCGAATAAGTGGCGTCGTGTCGAGCCAGAAGTAGGGCAGTCCTTCGATGTCCTTGCAATTATAGCAGGCGCCACACCGCGCAGGTCAATCCATGTCAAATCACTCGGCAAGTTGTTCCTTCTTCGCCATCTTTTCCCATCAGAAAGCGAACACTCCGCACAGTACACACTTGAAAGGCAGGCAGACACGACGCTCAAAGTGCCCGCTAAGCCAATGGCTCGAACGGTTCTAACCCCATTTTCCCGCCAAAATTATATTCTGAAGCGAGCGCCACCTTTCAAGGCTTTCGCATGAAAAAAAGAAAAGAAAAAAAGTGAATGGAAGTGCAAGCCAAAGCAGCCAATCAGAAGCGAATAACGACCTCGTGTAACGGCTCCCTTCAGGATACGTATCAGGATATACAGGGTGTCCCAGCTATCTTTAGCCAAGGGTTTAAAAATACAATATTAGAGGCAGGCGAGTGAAATCACTTGCAAATTACTGAAAGTCACCTTGCGCACTGCAGACAATTTTTTGGTTGGCAATTAAATAATTTGTTAATTATGATTATTAATTTAAATTGCTAAATATTGACTGTAGGCAAGAAATGCGGCTTGCAAAGTTCGAGAGCGTCTTCAGAAACCCCAATTTCATTATTTGCGATAAAGAAAGTCTCACGTATACCATTTTTTCCAAGCTGCAAAAAAGCCCGCGAAATACAAAAAGAACCACGTGACTAGCACATTCGCCCGCCGCGAGAATGCTGCCCTCAGCCGTGGTTCGAGAGAACAAAATCAGCCGCGGCCGCGACTCGACGGCTCCGTTGCAGCGGTAGGCCGATAAGGTGACGGTGGTTGCTTGGCTCGCGCTCGCTACAACTTGTACCGTCACGCGCGCCAACTGGCTGACGCGGGCCAAAAAAACCACCGTCGACCTACCGCTTTGACGGAGCCGGCGAACCTGCCTCTAATATTGTATTTTTAAACCCTTGGCTAAAGATAGCTGGGACACCCGGTATATACGCGTGATGAGGAGAGCCACGATCGGCGGCGCGGTCTTTTCCTAAGCGTCAGTTTTCCGGTTCTCACGCATACAGTTCTGCATCACGCGTAAGAGAAAGCGAATATTGGCTTTCTCGACCCGTGTCACGCTTGTATGGAGAAAAAACGACGCGTATTTTGAGTCACGTGGTGCTCGAAATGAATTTTACGACGCCGAGGATCGCGTGTCACGCTTAATACGCGTGAAAATATTTAGAGTGTACGGCGGCCTACCGCCAATGGTTCACTGCACAAAAGTCTAAATTCAAAAGCCTCATCAGGATAATCTAGATACAAGCACTAGGTTTGCCGCAAAACGCTAGCACAGACCTCCTCCTTCAACCGGGATTACACAATACCCTTGAGGAGCATTTTGAGGCACAACAAATCTCCCAGCACGGGCGATTGGCCAAGACTAAGCCAGGCCGCCAGATTCTCGAGAATCTCGGAATATCTTACCACAACCAAACACGGGGACAAACACGACATGCCACGTACTATCCGCGCTAAACTCACAGTTCCACCCATACCCAGAACATGCACCCCGAACAAAATGAGGGAAGACGCGTCAGTAGAGCGAGAGCCATGACCAAGATTTTTGATCGCAACCACGAAGCGGTCTTGGTCGATGCAGCACGCTATCGGAACGTCACCACTTCGTGGCTGCGGTTGTAGATCACACAGAACAACGCAAAACAAGCGCATCAATTACCACAAAGCACATAGAAATGGCGGAGGAGGTGGCTATAGACGTCAGACTCTGGAGTTTCCAAGATGTGTGGCGCCACCTGTCGGAGGAAGTATTTGAGTAGTGCATAGACCGACTCTCTCGTACAGTTTGCTATGGGACCAGGTGCAACTAGCGAGTGCGAAACAACGATTGAGCTTAATATCGCGTGTGTTTGCGCATTTAGCACTCAGAACGAGAGCTGTGAATTGCTCTCCGCTAATCGGACGCGCCACCGAACCGTCGTGAAGTGCTTGCTGGATCACTCGCCTGAACGACGGCGAAAACAGCAGCAGACGAGAGCCCGCCGCACGCTACGAAGAAACTCCGCAAAAGACGCACTGTTGCGTTGTGAATTGCCACGGACGTAAAAGACTGAATAACAACGTTCAGTTTTACCGATTTCCATAGTTGTCGTACGAAGAAGAAAGGCGAGAGCGCTGGATACGGCCGTTGCGAGCGTGTTGGGTAAGCGAAGTACCCGCGTTCTCCACAGCCGGTGGCGTGAATATGTGGCTCTGCTGTTGTTTTGCGTAGCCCTGATGAAAAACCGTGGTAACCTTGACTATGAAGCTCAGCAGAGGCTCTGACCGCGGTGCTTGTCGTGTAACACGAAGTGAGCAGCTAGAGGCAGACTGGAGACGCGTGATACGCACACCGCGACGAGTTGGTCGTCACAACACAGCATCGCGGACGTATGTACGTTTTGAAGGCTCAGAGTTCTGGTTCTAACTAGCTAACACCACGTGCGTCATACAAGTAAATCGCAGAATGTTGGTCGTGACCCCCTTCAGGTTTGTTTCGCCCGTGTCCTCCGCGGTTGCCGTATAGCTATCTCGGAGGCCACGGTTTTGCCTTTGGTTACCCCGCGAAAGTGGACACGCACGTATCCCCATTTGCAGTACATACTAACGGAAGACGACCATCAAGATACCATTTGAGAATGCGTAATAAAACACTCCAATGCACAGGAAGCGAGAGATGAATTAAGGGAGAATGCAACTGAAAAGGCGAAAATCGCCGGAGCCATTCGCCCCTGATGAACCGAGTTTTGTACCACTGATCGTAAGATGCATAGCTAAGTAAATTGATCGTGTATGTAGGTACTTTATCGCGGTGGCATACGTATACACCCGATTTTAATGCATTTAGGCTCTAGAGAACGTATGTCGGAGGGCTTGCCTCGAACTCGGTGTCGTGTGATGCTCGCTTGTACTTGCGAGTTGCAGCGCGCGGGAATAACTAAAACTTATTTTGCATTGTACTCGCAGTTCGCTTTGATCAGCTTCCTTTGTTTCTGAAGCGTGGATTGGCGGAAGACGCTTTCCAGGTCCTTGATTTTCAGGAAACCGCGCCTCGACACCAACGAAAGAGGAGGGTTATATTGCGGCCTATGCACATTCGCTTGCGGGCTGCTCTCCTTGCACTACCCAGTTAGTGCCAGGGCTACGATGAGGGCGCTGGTGGCGGTGTTTTTCGCAGCGCCGCCTGGGCAGAGTCTGACGTCTATCGCGACGGCCATAGTGCACACGAATGCCTAAAATATCACCAGCGACTCGCAAACGGCAGTACGAAACTACGCGAGCGGCAGAATCTGCCCCGAGGCTTTGCGGATTCTAAATACTGGGAAACTTCATGAGGCAGACTAATGCGTACAAGTACTCTGGTTCCCTGCCCAGACGCCGCTAGGTCACCCGGAGTCAGTCCAAATGAAGTGGCGCACAACGTGGCTCGAGGGCTCACGTTACGGGCACGTTAGTATATATAGGCACCCGAACGGACTCTTCAGTGCCCGTATGGGAATGGGACGATCGGCTCTCTAAATTCTGTGACATTGATTAACATTACTGAATGCAAATGCAGGAGTGCGCACCGCCTCATACAAAGCTAAATCGGACCCAGTCCGTCCAATGGCGGCTGCTGCAAACACGAACATACACGAACCTAATCAGCATGCACCACATATATCCCGAATTATACCCAACGAATCTATGCCAGTATTGTAACGTCAGAGCCACGCTTTATCACATCCTATAGCCAAGTCCAGGAATAATCAGCAATACTTGTGTCGCGACCTCCAACGAAGGCCATCGGACGCGTTGGCGGACTGTGCTGCTCAGTTCAGACCTGGACAAGCAACTATGGGCCATCCAGCAGGCCGAGGAAGCTGGCAGGAGACACGGTGTCTCCGTTAGCTCCTAGGTGAGAGTGCAGGCCAGCAATCTGCCGGAAATAATAAAAAATAGGGGTGTGCGAATATTCGAGTTTCGAATTCGAATCGAGTAGTACCTAATCAAAGAATTCGATTCGAATATCGAGTGAGTAGTATTCGAAGTTTCGAATAATGCGACAGGACGAATACCTAAAACGCGGCAAAGGCCAGTGGTGCAACTTGGTTAGGGTGGGGTGACTAAAGCTAACGCTAACCTCGTTACAGTAGGCCTTTCGTTAAAACTTTCACCGACACACTGGTTCAAAAGCGACGGCATGCTGTTTTAAAATGAGGTTATATCATTTCCGCACGTAGAACAACACATAAGAAGACTGTCAAGCCGTTCACAACTTCGTTCCCGAAACGAATGCACGAACTTGCGTAGTTCGGTCGCGTACGTCGCAAGCGCCGTAAAACGTCCTGACTATGGCCTGCGACACCCTGAGTCATAGGCTTTGCATGTAAACTTCGTTCATGGTGGGCAGTTGCCACTGCCGCACCGAACCAATGGTTTAGAAATTCCCATCGTTCCGGCAGGCAGTTGAAACGCTGCTGTGAACGGGCACCCGAAGATTTTGGGCCCGGAGTGCCCATGGCCATGAACCACAACATTACCGTTGTCAGATGAGCCGTATTGCACGACCATGGGGTAAAAACTAGCTACCGCACCTACCACTCTCTCTTACTCGTTAGAAGGTTAGGAATGGCGCTGCTGACTGGAATGGCGGCTCTTCTATCAACATGCTTGCGCACCGATGAAAGCTAAAACAAAAGCCACTCCCGAACAAGTGCGCAATAAAACTGTCGGCACGCCATGGTGTCCCTAATTTTTCCTTTGTGTTGCCGTAGCCGGCGGTACACACTTCGTATAAATATAATATTCGATATTCGATATTTTAGGGGCGAAGCTCCTTAAAGCGGCACCCGTTCGTCCCTCGTAGTCGTAGTGCGTAACCAGTCGTAACGCTAGTACCAGATCTTGAACTCCAAGGTGGTGCCGGTGGGAGATTTTTCCTGTGCGTTGTTGAACAATAAAAAATTCGCAGCGTGCGCGTTAACTAAAAGCCGAAGTCTTCTGTCTCTCATTCCCCATTAGCAGCCATTGGCATGTTCCAGTAGGAAACGTTAGTAGAAGTAGAAGTGTAAGTGTTAGCTAAAAGCCGACTTCTTCTGTCTCTCATTCCCATTAGCAGCCATTGTTTACCTCCAAGGTAGTGCCTGGTGAGATTTCTCCTGTGCGTGATTAAACAATAAAAATTTTGTTCAAAACGCCGTTGATTGATGAAATAAACCAACGAAAGACGCCAGATGTTTTTTAAAAGCAAAACGAAAGAACGCCAGATGTTTCTAAAGCAAAACGAAAAGACGCCAGCTGCTTAACGAAAGACGCCAGATGTTTTCTAAAGCAATGGTTTTCTAAACAATGAAAATTCACAGCGTACATGTAAAATTAAAGTGAGCTGCAAGTCGTCATAACTCTCATCGAACCTTTAGTATAAACGCGCCCGATCTCACGTCAGTGATGATGTACTGGGCAGAATTCACGGAAGATTCACGGTTTACCGATGAACCTCCGCAGCTTCGCCCACTCATCATCATTCACTCCGTGGATATGCTGTGATTTTTTTGGCTAATATTCGGCACTGTTCGGTTCGAATTTGATTCGAGGTGAAATTTTACCATTCGCACACCCCTGATAAAAACGTTTATTCTTGTAATTTCACACGAATTGATAGCAACGCAGTAAATGGCGGAACTTTTTGCATCATATTTATAATTACCGACTGTTACAAACGTTGCCCTTAAACTTCCAGTCTCTCATCCATTATTCGTTTAAACGACCTCTGCTAAGTACAATGTACTACTGCATCCTAGCCAAAAAGTGTCAGTTTCGCAGATTTTGAGCCAACGGAAACAATATGAACCGTCCCTGAACTTCGCACCCTTTTGGAGGCTGCGCGATAAGGGATATTTCACGTGTGGAAGTAGTCATTGGCTCCATAGACGCCGTGGCGCTGTTGGTCTAGTCATGACTTTGCTTTTTAGGGGCGAAACAGAAAAGTTATTTTCTTCAAAATACATTCTACCGTGGTTTCAGGTCGGACCGAACAGACTCTGAAAAGGCTAGTTTTCTTCACAATACATACAGCCAATACAGAAAGGCCTGAGGCATACAATGCACCAACTGCTTTTATGGGCTAACACAACACATGATCAGCTAGGACAGTTCTCTTTGCTGCCTAGTTCACCTGACCACTTAAATTAACGTATACAGTAACCAGTGACAAACGTCATAGTGTGCATGCTTCAACGGCGGCCATGACTCGGCCTGGTAAGTACATGTCAATACACCTCAAGGTAGGGGAAAGCCACCGTGAGGCGCACTCTTTTGTTTACCACGGTCAAAAACGGACACGACCAGTGTCGCAGGAATTCAGCTTCGCCGTGTGTTTCCAATTGGGACTCCAGACAGCTCAGCAATGTTTTCCTAAACTGCGCTAACAGCGGCCACTGTAGCCGCAGACGTTGCCGACGGATGCATGCTCTGCAGCGGTTCCGCCAAAGGACATACTCGCCCGAGGCGATTACTAACCTACCAATGGCTTTCCGAGGGCACCGGCCCCTTGTGTACTAGTGAGCGATCTGTAAACCGGGCATACACCTGTGTATTAGTCTCCAAAAAGTCTTAGCGACAACACACGTTGCCACAGCATGAGCCGCGGTCTCGGTACTGCCACAGTTGGGGCACCTCGCATACTGCACGATCCCCCAGCTCTGTAAGCGGTCTAGAGTCGGCAAAATTCGCCACGCTCGTTGCCATTGTACGTCGGCTACCTCCTTGGGTAGCCTTCCCGATGTTAGTTCTATCCAGGGGAACGTTGGTGGCGGGCTCCTTTGTGCCGATCTGGCAGACACTAGTAGTTCGCACATCCGTGCTGGCGCTACTTCTCTTGGTTCTAAGTCTGGATCCACGGTTGTGAGCTCCCGGAACAGTGCTGCGAGCGCTTTAAAGTACGGCGGGGTGTTTTCCGCGCTCGGGTACAGGTTTCCTAGTGCTCGGGGAACCAGTGCTCTACGGAATGGACCTAGAAAAAACATCGCAAGTGGCCTTGCGGGTGCCGCTACGTCATCTAGCACTCCTAGCACTGTCTTCAGAGCGAGAAGCTGCGCCGTCGTTGCTAAACACGGGAGGCCATAGCCTCCGAGACGCCGGGGTAGTCGTAGTACGTCTCTATGAAGCCGCTCCGTGCTCCCGTCCCAAAAGAAAGAAAACACGGCTCGGCTGAGAACCTTTAGCACTGGTGCCGGAGGGAAAACTAACCGCGCTACATAGAAGAAGCGAGCCAAAAAATACACTTGATCAGATAAGCCTTTTCGACAAACGAAAACTTGCATCTGATCGCCTTCTGCGTCGAGTCAACAACTTCCTGGGTTATCTGGTCCCAGACATCTGCCGCAACTCCCGTACGCTCGAAAACCACCCCAAGTATCTTTATCTTTTCTTCTGTATTCAGATTGTTCGGCAAGCTAACTTGCTGCTGTGCGCCAAGAACTAGGGCGCTACTTTTGCTCATACTTAATTTCGCTCCCGAGAGCCTGCTGTACTCTTCAAACCGTCTCAAAACATGGAACATACTATCCCCGTCTCGGATAAAAACCGTGACGTCGTCCGCATACGCGTACACTTCCACTGTCGCGGACCCCGGTAGGGGAAGTCCGCGTATGTTCGTGTCCGCCAAGATCAAACGGATGAATGGGTCGATACACAAGACGAACAGCATGGGGCTCAAGGCGCACCCCTGCCGCACGCCTCTGGTTAGCCTTATCGTCTTCTTAGCAACACCATTTATGACAAAGGTGCTCGTCATACTGCCGTATATGTTTCGAAACAGGTCGATCACACTAGGTTGGAAGCCATAAAGACCTAACACGGCAAAGAGGTATTCATGAAGGAACCTGTCGAATGCGTGCTCTTGATCGAGCGAAACGCAGAACCCTGATATTTTGGTGTGTTCCGTGTAGGCCAGAAGATCACGGGTGAGCGTTAAAGCGTTAAAAATATTTCTCCCGATGACCGAGCCTGTTTGTTGACTACAAATGATTTCTGGCCACCAGTGCTTGAGTCTGCTGACCAGAACCGCGGCGAGTATTTTGTAGTCAGCGTTTAGTACTGTTATCGGACGCCATGCCCCAGGTTGTCGGAGGTCTTTACCTTCCTTAGGAATCAAGATTAACTTCCCCTCTGCCAATGACTTCGGAATTTTATCATTGTTTAGAACACGATTGATCATCCGTACCAGTCCTGTGCCGATTTCCCGCCAGAATTCTTTATAAAATTCAATGGGCAGGCCATCTGGGCCTGGGGCTGAGCCCACTTTCATCGAGCGTAGTGTCACGAATACTTCAGCTGCTGACACTGCCTTCAACAGGTTGCCGCTCGCTTCTGCAGGCAGTTTCGGAACTGTGCCACACAGACGTTCCAACTCCCTAATTGACACATCCGCGCCTGTATCCGGGTCGCCCTCGGAGAACAAGTTCGTGAAGTACTCCGAGAATGTCCTGTCTATGTCTGCGACTTTTTCGGACTTCGACCCGTCTGGCATGTAGACCGACGTAACATATCTGTGGGGACTATCCTGTGTACGCCGCGTACGCAAAAATCGAGTTAGCTCAGGGGCGTCTCGGAGAACCGAGTCCTGGGCATATGTGATCGCCTTTTGCGTACTCCTCAAAAATATACGATCGTACCGTGTCCTTAATAATTCTAAATACTCCCTCGTGGTAGGGGTCAGGGGGGCACCTGCCTTGACAATCCTTATTCTTCTCAGTGTTTCGTTTAGCTCACATGTGAGCCTCAGTCTTGCGTTCCGACCGCTCTCTCTCGCCCAGTACTGCCACTGCGATTTTAGGCTATCCCATTCCAGGGAAAGGATCCCTCGCGTTAGCCAGAGTACTACTTATCCCCGCGCGCAGGGTTTCTTTTGCCTCGTTGTCTGCCAGTACTGCGAGGTCCAGTTTCCAAAAACGCCTCCCTTGCAGTCGACGGTCTGGCAAGGCCATGGCTAGAACCACGGAGAAGTGGTCCGATATATGGCCCGCATCGTCTGGAAACGCGTGCACTGTCACGTCAGATACCAGCGGAACTAAGGCCTCGCTAACATAGAATCTAGTCCAGCCTAGTTTCAGATAAACCTCTTTTCCGCGTCGGGGTGAAGGTTCCGCCTTTCAATAGAACCCAGGCGTCCTGAAGACCGAAGTCGCGGGTTAGGCTGGCTAGTTCCCGTGCATTCGCTATATTCCTGCCTTGGCCTGGGCCCCACACGTCGCGCACACTATCAAGGACACAATAAGTCCCCGCAAAGGACTGTGGCATAATCATCTAGTAGGCAGGGCGTCAGCGAGCGGAAAAAGCCGTTCGTATATCTTTTCCGAGTGGGCGCGTACACTGAAACGAAGCGCATGCGCAAGCCTCCCACCACGCATTTCAGCAATCAACACGCGCCCGTCGCTATCTACTGTGTTAAACACGGATGAAAAGGGGGCGGAGTTCACTATCACTACCTCGACCGCGCAGCTGCTTGCGGATGCCAGGGAAAAGAAACACAGTAGATTAAATTGCCTCTGAAAGGCGGCTACCTCCAAAGACGAAACAAAGTTCACTTCTTGTAGGAACAACAGATCTACGAAATGTTCTCTAGCGAAATGAATCACTTCCTTCTGTTTATCGGGTTTACAAAAGCCCTGAACATTTAAAGTGAGTAAGTTAAGCATGGCGCTAGTAAAAAGGGGACCGAGACGGTACCTTCCCGCCGACGAACGACGGGTCCCACCGCGTCCGTTACGAGTCTGGGGCTGCAGACCCGGTTGGGTCAGCGGGGCGCGACTGTTTCGTCGCCTGCTGCTTGCGGGGGTTTCCGAGCTCGTCGGCACTTGACGACGACGAATGGTGTGGCCGCTTCAAGTCCGGTTTCCCTGTTTCCATCTCGTCGTCTTGTCCAAGGCTGTCCGTTAATAGGTGCCGGGGGTTGCGGAGGCTGGGGTCACGGGCTTGCTTGACGATCCGAGATATCGGGCTCGATGGCGACTGGTCGTGAGGTGGGCTCGACGTTTCCGCGGCGGCCCGCCTATTTGGGGTGTCCACCGTGTGTTTTCGGTGCCCTCGCCCGGTGGCCACCTGGCTGCCGATTGGCTTCGCGCCCGGGGTCTTGCCAGGCTTGCTTTCTACGCTTGAAGTGGAAGGTGACTGTGGCTCCTTCTCGCTGTGACTCGCTGGTGCTCCTGAGTAGTCCGACGCCGATGAGGTGGCTTGGCTCGCTCCTGACTGTGACTCGGCGTCTGCGGACGGTGAGGTGTCCTCCGCTAGTGGGCCGAAGGATGAGTCTTCGGCCCACGAGCTCCAGTCCTTGCCGGTTGCTTCCTCCCGAAGGTTGTCCGGCCGTCCGGCTTGGGCCACTTCGGCTTCGACTTGTATCCCCGCGGTCTGAGCTCGTGTTTCGTCATCCGCCGCGACAGGGATCGTGCGACCGGGTGCTGGTTTCGCGCTTGCGGCTGCGGCATAGGACCTTGGCTGCAGGCAGTCTGCCGTGGCGTGTTCCCCGGCGCAACGGCGGCACGGGGCTGAGCATCCCGTTGTATCGTGGCCAAAAGCCTCGCATCTCGCACATCGTGGCGTATGGCAGTCTTTGCGGACATGGCCTTCTTGCGAGCACCTGGAACAAACCTTTGTGACGCCCCGGTAGTCGCACATGACGCGATGTCCTTGAACTGTCATAAAGTTGGGCACTGGTTTTGACATTTCAAGTCGTACTACTCGCAGACTGTTGCCGACGTGTTGACGTCCTTTGAAAGTCTGCTCGAAGATGTCCAGAACTTTCCCGTATTGCGAAAACGCCGCCGCCAGGGATGCGTCGCCAAGGTACAGGGGGCACCTGAAGACCGTCACTGCTATGACTTGAGGGCCTACCGGGGCTACCGGCACTGCGACTCCATTTAACACAAAGGAGCCACGTGTTGTAAGCTTCGCTGCGGCCGCGGACGAGGTTACCGCGATGCAGAACTTCGTGCCGCCCTGGTGCTGTAGAGACTTCAGTCCTTTCGGTCCGGTAACTTCTTCTATTGCATCGATGATATCGTCCGCAGTTGAATCAGACGGCGCATTAAAACAGAAGCAATGCGCTTTAGGGGGTGGGGCCCGGAACGCCATCCTCACGCTGCAGGCAACCGGCCGAGCCGATCGCGGGCACCGGGGGATGACTCGACTTTGATAACTGCAATCGCCTCTTGACTAAAACTTTGATCTTAGCCAAAAGGCCGAGAAGCGATCGGGCGAAGCTCCTTAAAGCGGCACCCGTTCGTCCCTCGTAGAAATGCGTAACCAGTCGTAACGCTACTACCAGATCTTGACCTCCAAGGTGGTGCCGGTGGGAGATTTCTCCTGTGCGTTGTTGAACAATAAAAAATTCGCAGCGTGCGCGTTAACTAAAAGCCGAATTCTTCTGTCTCTCATTCCCCATTAGCAGCCATTGGCATGTTCCAGTAGGAAACGTTAGTAGAAGTGTAAGTGTTAGCTAAAAGCCGACTTTTTCTGTGTCTCATTCCCATTAGCAGCCATTGTTTACCTCCAAGGTAGTGCCTGGTGAGATTTCTCCTGTGCGTGATTAAACAATAAAAATTTTGTTGAAAACGCCGTTGATTGATGAAATAAACCAACGAAAGACGCCAGATGTTTTCTAAAAGCGAAACGAAAGAACGCCAGATGTTTCTAAAGCAAAACAAAAGACGCCAGCTGCTTAACGATATACGCCAGATGTTTTCTAAAGCAATGGTTTTCTAAACAATGAAAATTCACAGCGTACATGTAAAATTAAAGTGAGCTGCAAGTCGTCATAACTGATCGAACCTTTAGTATAAACCCGCCCGATCTCACGTCGGTGATGATGTACTGGTCAGAATTCACGGAAGATTCACGGTTTATCGATGAACCTCCGCAGCTTCGCCCACTCATCATCATTCACTCCGTGGATATGCTGTGATTTTGTTGTTGTTGTTTCTGTATTTTGACGCTTGCTGTCGTCACACCTCTTCTTCTTCTTCTTCTTTTTCATTCTTTTACGCCCCTTCCCACGTACAGGGTAGCAAACCGGAGACTTCTGGTTAACCTCCCTGTCTTCCCTTTGTTTCTCTTCTCTCTCTCAGTCTGGTTCAACGTGAAGTGCGGTTGCTACGATAGAGCATGCGGCCGAATTTAATACAAGGTGAATCGACAATTCGCTCCCTTACTCTACAAGTGCACTGGGGATACCTAGTAGCTGTTTATCAAAGTAAAGAACTTTCGGCAATTTCAGAGGTGGGCGTGGCACGCACCGCGGTGCTCGTCACCGAGGGTTGGAAAGGGTGTCGCGCTGTCGGCGCAGCCGGGTCTGGCACCAAAGCTGCGCTCGCATAGCGCACAATGCTTCACCTTCGCCCGCGAGGCTTCCCGATTTTCCCTTTCCAACTACCTCCTGTCGCACCGCAGAGGCGAGAGACAGGGAGGAGGGTGGAGGCGGTCGCCATACGTCCAGACTGAACGTCGCCGGTGCTGCGGCGGCTCCGGGCAGGTTGCAAGCCTGTTTTTTTTCATTTATTTTCGCCCATTTGCACTGTGAATTTTACGGTGTTTAGTAGATGCGTTGGGCGTTCGAAAAACAAACATCGAAATCTTTTGTTTTTACTGAAAGTATCCAACACGCGATCAAAGTTTGGTGTACATGATATAAAACACTGGGCGTTACACAGCACTCAAAATTTACGCTTTTTGTTTTTTCAGCAGTCTTCCTGGATGAATAACTAGTTTTCCGTCAAAAGGACGCCGCTCTGTTGCATGTACAACCCCTCTAGATGCGATCGAGAGTACAGTAAACGTAGATGATATTGATACTGCCGTTGTCCCACCAAAACATAAGCAAAATAAAGACGACGAAAAAGGAGACGATGACAACTGAAGCACTTTCATTGCGAAAGAGACGTGGAGTAAAGGTAGGTCGGCAAATCAAACCTCGAACAATATTCCGGCAAAATTACATATGACCCTAGTTCGACGACATGACCAGGGCAATCAGTTATCTTCAGCGTTTCTGTCTATTACGTAACCATGCTTCTGTTGGCCACCCCATAAATATCCGTACGCAATGACGTAGTAAAACGATGTGTTAAGATAGTAGGAGAATATGATTCACCGACAAAGATTAGCCCAGTTTCCACCCATTCAATTCTCGAGAAAGGAATGATGCTAGAAATCCCCCATATTTCTCAAATCGAGGTATTTCGCTCCGAGGATAAGAGGACTGTTTTTAAAATGTAATACAACCGAGAGCAATTGATACGTCCTTACAATGATCACTATCAGAAAATTTGACCAGTTTCCGTGCTTTCCTTCGTAACCTGGGCCAAAATAAATGCAGTGACACAAAAAAATAGTTGCCTTCAGTGCATTCAGAAGATACAAGCCCTTATATTTCCTTGTACGCGAAAAATTACCAGCGTGCACACTGTTGTGCCGTGTGCTCTGCTTTCCATTGCTGTCTCCGCTGCCACCAGAATCCTCGGTTAATTCGCCTCTATCGGTAGACGGGTGTGCGAGGCACATTACATTTTTTTGCTGAAGAGCGCGGCGATGGGGACGGCCGGAGAGAAACCCGCCGGCGCGCAACCAGGCGATGCTTTCGGTTTCGGTTACAGAGCCACGCGGTTTGAAGTTTGCGAGCGTGCGACGCCGGACTGTGTTTTCTTTAACGCTAAAGTGTTTTATGCATGGGTCCAAGAAGACTTTGATGTCGTATTGCGGTCATGGAAATATGTCACCAATAGCACGCGATCGGACGCGTTCCCATTGACGGTAGTAGAACCCACGTCCTCTCCCTCGGCGACACTCCCTGCCGGGTACTTTAACCACTGCGCTATAGTCACACAAGCCGGAGGCTTCACGAATGCGCCTTTCTATCCTAAAGTTCTAGTCGAAAGCGACTCTATTCGCATTCTAGGGCTTGACTATACCGACTACGGCATATCAGCCTCCGTGTGGGTTTCAGTACTTGAAGATGGAAAACGACATGTCTGGGAAGCTCAAGAGTACGGTTTACCGCTGATGGAAAGAGGGTACTTAGCACTGACTGTATTTGGTGGCCGCCTATGGTACATTTCTCATGTCGTACAGCTCGTATTCCGAAAAACCAGGTCGTTGCAATCCCTTGTTGGCTCTTTTTTTTTCTGTTCAGCTGGAACTGAACGTGTTTGTGCCGAGTGGTGCTTGGGCAACCACGCGATCGCGTTCCCATCCGTGTCTGTCCGCTTCCGGCTGCACCCTCTGCAATTCTTGCTTTGCTTACTACATGGTATTCAGTGTCCCGCACGTGATCTTGCTGCTGTTTCTTAGGCACTGATATACGCTATTTTACTCCACGGCAGTAGCATTTTATCGCCACGTTCAGCAAGCTTGCCGTGATGTAGACATTCTAGAAAACCGTGTTGTAGATACAACGGCGGCCCTGCTGCTCCCTCTGGTTCCTCCAGCTCGTCTAGCGCGTTGCAAAAGTGTTCGTGGAGGGCGATATCGCCGTCTTTCCTGCCTGGCCATCTTCGCGACTTCATATGACGTCTGGGATGGAGAGCGCTTCCAGCACGAGACAGAATGCACAGCTGGGGTATGGTCTCATCTTCAACTTGTCCGAACTGTCCGCTACAACAGTCTAACCAGCATGTGCTGCAGCAATGTTTAATTGCAAGGGTACCTTGAAGAGCCGTTAAACCGGTATACGTGGCCTAGGCGTTAATCGTTCTGTCACATCTGGTCGTTGCTCGCGTAGTCGCTTCGCACGCCTTCTGGTTGCTGCGGGTCACCGTGGTCGTACTCTGTTTCCGATTCTGGAACGGTTGTACTCCGAACTGCTGTTCTTTTTGTCGGAGGTATTGTTCGTCCTTAGGGAAGAGGAATTTTTACTGCAGTGGTCGAGCAGCTTCCTGTCGGTAGTTAATGGACGCGTGCGGCTAGTTTTTCATCTGACCTAGTTCTTGTAGCTAGGTTATCACACAGTAATTTAATAATGTATGTAATGTGTTCGAATTTATTATTTCTGTGTGTACATGTCTCTGTAGGCCTGTAGGTTCTTGTATGTACATATTTCATGATAACACTGTAAATTATATAAAGAAATGTACCGTAACATCTGCCGTACATATTTGCTGGCATGTTCACCAAGTCATGTATATTGTGTATATACATCTTCACTGTATGTTATATAAAATACATGTACCGTAACATCTGCTGTACATATTTGCTGGCATGTGCACCAAGTCATGTATATTGCGTATATACATATCTTCATGTACATTGTACATATTGTGATAAGTGTGCGTCTGCTAGTCCTTAGTAGCATGCATTAGGAAAACCCAGTGGACTTCAACATTTTTTTAAAAATGTTTATGTATATTGTGCTTAGCCATTAGTGTACGTTAATGTTCTTGTTGTACATACACTGTTTCCAAGTGTTCGTAGAGTCCTACGACGAAATAAGCTTTTTATAAACACATATACCTACTGCCACGTAGCAGCGTGACACTGTCCCATAGCGGACTGTTTCTTAGTCTAAAAAAGTCAGACGGACCCTTATACATTTACCAAAGACATCAGGTACACGAAAGCCACCATTCGGTTTCTTCTCCATCTGTTGTACTTATCCTTCCCGAATGCTTGCCGTACCCGATGTTATTTTCCACTGCCTCTGGGATCGGAGGAATTAGAAGCTTTCTGCACGTCACGCTGTTTCGGAGTGCCTCCGTGATAGCCCCACCTTGGACCAAGCGGCAATGTCATGATGATATTTTTTGCATCACTCGTATTGACGCCACCGGTGGTCACTTTTCGCATATGATGATGCACCTAAAGTTTTCGCCTTCCCGGTCTCCACCGCTGGACTTCGCCTGAATCGAGAGAACCGTCAAATAAGAATCGAGGGAGCGAAGCGACGAGTTGCGTTCGCCACATTCAAACGCATCCGACGAAAGTTTTTACGGCGAACACTGTTATCAGTTCACAACAGCCGTGTTCGGTGCCATAGTTCTCCGCCGTCGCCACGGGTGGCTGTAACCGCTATCGCAAGAAATGAGAAAAAATACGAAATGGCCGCAAAAAATTGGCCGCCATTCCGCCCTACGAACGTGACTGACCAGACAGGCTGTATGAAACACCACACATGTATGAGGTAGGAGTGTGGGTTTTATTAATACTTTAGAATAATGGTAGTGATAATCGCTTTGTGGTTTCCATCGTAGACGGTTATCGGTTCCGTGACCGTTTGCGGGAAGACAAATTTGTTTCATTCGCGGAACATTGCATTCTCGCTGTTTTTATGATTCCGAGGTGTACCTTAATTCCGAGGTGTACCTATAGCAGCCTTAGAGTGAACTGTATGAGTTGCTAGACGTGCCTCCCTTTTTACAGCCAAAGCTGTTATGAGATCATTTCACCAGCCGTTTTTGGCGCCCTAGTTGTCCGCCGCCGCCGCTGCCGGTGTCCGTAACCAGTATCTCTCGAAATAAGAAAAAAAAAACTAAATAAGAAAAAAATAGGATGGAAAGAGGTTCGAACCTGGGCCCTCTGCGTGGGAGCCCAGTATTCAACCTCTGAGCCATGCCGGTGCTTGAAACTGCTTTGCAAAAAGGTCCTATACAGGCTTCATGTCGGGAAGGAACCACATTAGCATATGCAATATAGCGTGGTAGAAGAGTAAAATAAGCGCCAAGCGTCGCACAACACGAATTCTGTAACCAGGCGTCACACAATGCGAATTGCGCAACGAGTAGGTTGTTGAATGCTTCCAACCCATTACAAAGGGTTCTGCCATAAGTCTTCGTCGTCATCAGGCACAGCATCAACAAAGTGCGCATCATGCCTCACATGTGTTTAGCAGGTACCACGGCTCTCCGTAGAAGGACGAAAATGGCACAGTGCCTGCTGCCCTACTTCTCAAAAACTACAATGATTTATAGCGCAGTGGGTTCCTCTCAAGTGCACGTGTATTGGTTGCCAAGGAAGCCCATAAGCGCATGATCCATTTCCTCGGGGTCTCAGTAAAATTACAATGATTTATAGCGTAGTGGTTCCTCGCAAGCTGCACTTGTATTGGTTGCCAAGGAAGCCCATAGCGCATGATCCATTTCCTCGGGGTCTCAGTAAAGGTATTCGCCCCCCCCCCCCCCGTCTCTCTCCCACGTCAACGTAAGTTATACAGCATGACGGGATGACGGAGAGGGAAATAGCGACCCGGGCGTCACCCAATGCAAACTGCATAACTGGTGGGCCGTTTAAAGCTTCCAAACCATTACAAAGGGCTGAGCCATAATTCTTCATCGTCATCAGTCGTCGCGTCAACAAGTGCGCATAATGCCTTACAGACGTGTAGCTGGTGCCTCGCTTCTTCTCCGCAGAATGACGAATAATGTCTCAGTAGGTGCTTCCCAACTTCACAAAAATTGCGATTTATGGCGTAGTGGGTACCATTCTAGTGTACTTCTATTCTAGCCCCAAGAGAGCTTACAACGGGCTCTAGAAACGCCGCTCTTCCAGCTTTCGCTGTGACTGTGCTGCGGTTTCAGGGCAGGCCTGGCGTTTTTTATATGAAGGCGGGAACACACTCGTGGGACGAACGAAGGGCCGTTTGACATCGTTTCAAGCCCTCGTGTGAAGTGCATAGCAGTTGGAACGTAATCTACTGGGAATGCATGGGAGGTTGTCAAAATTGTTAACACTCCATGTTCCCAGGTGCCTTATCATCCGTCATTCGCATTTGATGCTTGTTGTATGGTTGCTTTATTGAAACGAGTACTGAGCTCTATGCTGCATGCCTGATTGCAAAGAAATATATCCTCCTGCCTTGAATTGTTAAGCGACGCTTGAGCTTTGCCTTCAAGAATAGAGCGCGAGAAGGTAATCGGGCCCCGTCCGCATCGCCTTCTCATTTGCTAGACTGGTTTCGGTTCTCGGTGGCCACCTCAACCGTGCCGTAAGGAAAGGAACGCCTGTGCCCGGAACAATGGCCGTTTCAAAGAATCCTAGAACGCCTACTGCAAGTACAGCTGCGAAGTGCCCATTACGCCATAATAATTCTTTTTGCGAATAGCGAAAGGCCCACTACGCGTCCGTAAGGCAAAACGAGAACATATGCAGCTCATTACCTTGCTCATGCTGTTGCTCATGATGACGTTTAAATATAGATGAGCGTTTTGTAAAACATGATGCTTCACAACACTCTCTCGTTACGCAATTCACATGTTTTCACGCATAGCGCGACTCTACGCTTGTGCCACGCAATATTACATGCGTTTATGAGACTCCTACTACATGACGTTAATATAGTCTCTTTTTTTTTAACAAGTTTCAAGCAATGGCGTGACTCTCTGGTAGAACACCTGCTTGGATCGCAGGAGGCCTGGCTTCTATTCACACTGTAACCAAAGATTTTGATTACTTATGTTAATTTTAATATATTACTTATTAACTTATTTTAATAAGCGGGTACGTGAGGCAGGGGTGCTGCGGAGTGAGATGTGGGCCTCTCTTACAAAGAACCTAGCGGTCGCCTAAGGACGGGAGGCCTTTCTTCCATTGGCAAGGTCACGTGCATAACCTAAACAGCGCTATCTGCCATTTGTGGTGTTATACGTTCTAAATGTGCAGCAGGAGGACGCATTCGCTCAGAAGAATCACAGATGAGCAAATCGGCTTGGATCATATTTTTCTTCCGCCAACTCAACAATCGCTTCATTTAAAAGCCGGCCAAATCATAGCTAAATGGTGTCAAAACGCAATAATCTGTCGTATGTAATGCAACTGATAAAGAAATATCCGTTTTAACATTCGTACGATAAAGCATGGTAAATGTAGATACACGGCTATAATATGGTGGTGCCTAAAATGTACTACATTACACAAACAAAGGAAAAACTACCAATAGGAACATACGCGCCAACGCAGCAAACGCATGGAAAACGAGCAGCGAAAAAAAAAGTGAATAAGAAGTCTAATTAACTGGCCAATTAGGTCACGCCCCGAACCCACTGCCGTCTGAGCATGCAGAGTACCCACTCGTACCACCCACCTTTCAAATGTTCATGGTATTGAGCCACCCGTCTCCAATATTGGTAACTTATGGCGTCATCCGATGAGACGCACTGGTACAGTGACGGGAGCGGAAGTGGCGTCAAACATCATCCAATATCAATGTTTCGCTGCAGCCAGACGAACATGTAAGCAACCAAACTTGAACCTGGGAATGTAGCGCACTCTGCGAAAGACACACACAAGTGGAGCTGTAGCAGACGACAATTTCTAGCGGCAACTATGTATTATGATCACGACCACTGATCTCCACTAGGAGGAGCTGGATGGCGCATCGAGCACGCGGGACGGGAAGCCACCGGAAGCCGCCGTTTTTGTCCCGGAAAAGAGCTTTCTCTTCTTTTTAAAAGAAATACAGCTTGTAGTAAACTGTACGTCGATCGCATTTCAAAGTACTCAAAGTGCATTACTTTTACGTTTGTGTCCGCAGTCCGTTTCGGACGGTATCTGTTCTGTCGTGTAGCGTTCGTCGGCGTCTAAAGCGACGCGTAATCGCAGAGTTTGAAAAATAAAAAAATAAAACGATCATAACAACAGCTGCCACCGAGAATATTGAATTGCGCAACTGAGACGCACAGAAGGACAAAAAGGGCACTTCGGTGGCTTCACAAGCGCCCGCCTCGCAGAGCGGGGATGCGCCGTCCAACCTTTTTAATGGAGGTCAGTGATCACGACACGGACAACGGGAATCAGAAAACGACAGACGCGTGCCAATCTCTGTGTTTCCAGTGTTTGTTCTTCTATTCTCTTGTCTATTTTGCTGCAGCAAGACCAACTCGGGGAAGGCTATTGCAGTTTTCGAATCGCATTCGCTTTTCTCTGTGATCCGGGCAGCAAAAGTACCTTGATGCGAACACGGCCGGGTTATAAACAGCACGCGCACGCTCTCCCCTTTGATTGGCCGTGTTCTGTGGCAGCGCCAAGCTAGCTGCAAATTACGCCTGCACTAATGGCAAGTGACCGCGTCGTCTACCAGCTCGCTGAAATACTATTTGCCACGACGCTACACTAAAGATTTGTATGGTTGTGTGCACTGGTGTAGTTGCCACCCCAGCCGAGCGTGCGTAATCACGCGACTGCACAGGAAACTCCTCTAGTGCCGTCAGGCGAAGATGCCATTAGGTGCGGATGTTCAGCAAATATAAGCGATCCCTCGTTTCAATATGGAAGAGTCAAGCGAAATCTAAGCCTTTTGAGATTGCCCTTTTAGAGCGCAGTACTTAGGCGCGCGTTGCTGAGTTGAGAATGCTTCTCTGTTGTCCTTCGCCGTAACCCCGTCGAGGAAATCAACCAAAGATGAAGGCAAACGCAGCGTGCAGTAGTATAGCGAAGTGGGGAACAGGAAAAGAGTACCGCCAAAAGCTACTAGATGGCGCCAGAATATTCGCAATTCTATTGTGTCTGAGATTCCGATTGCTTGTACCTTCGTAGAGCCTAGAAAATACGTGTAAGCTTCTACAAGTCATGTTTAAGAGCGCCTGTACCGCACACGAGATATTCACCAGTTCATCCTGAACAATGTGCGATAGAACCGGTGGGAGCGCTGTGGCTTTCGCAGCTGCTAAAACGAGCTGCCCGAGCAGAGTCGCAGCGGAACCGACGCCACAACTCACAGGTTTCTGTCCCCGAAGCACCAGTTAGGTAGCATCGCTGGCAAGATCCCAAGCGTCACTAAGTCGCCAAATGAAAATGCAACTACAGAGGCCCTCATATTTCGCATCACAGACTAGCGTTATCGTCGGTAACCTTTTTCTCAATAAATGTTATGAGGGTTAAGAAATATGACTGCCATAGCCCTAGAGTTGCTACAAAATGTCGATTTTGCCTGTAAATATGGCATGTTATATATCGGTGTTAAAAAACGTGTCCGATTACTTAGTGAGGCGTATCACCGTCTAAATTGCTTAAAATACATTACTACAGATTAAATGTGCCGACTTAGGAAACTAGCGGGGCATGAATATTATACATACTTGTACACGTTACATTTAATAAGTAACCGATTAGAACTACTGTTGCTTCCGGTAAAATGCAATTCATTGCACTGGCCAATTACAACGCCAGAAAGTAACTGAGCGTTGACGGAAATCTAATTGTTTACTTTTGCGTTACTTTCCTTCGAAGCTTTATTGCCGTGACAGAATAGGACATGTATACCCAAATTACAACGAAATACTCTGGCTCGCATGGTAAAGAGAAGGCTGAAGGCTTGCGTGAAGGCTTGGAGTTATACTGAGGCTTCTGTGGCATAGTTTTACACGTTGTTAAATAGAAAGCGGAGCTTTTTGTTCGAAGTTGTCGTTGCTAAGAATTCCTCGTTTCCTCGTGAAGAGGCCATCTTCTACACTGAACACTCTCTCAGTGCATGCGCTGGAGGGAAGGGCGGTATTATAAAGAAGGAACACCTTGCTCACCAGCTACAGTTGCGCAGTGCTTCGATGCTAGTCTTAATGCCTTGTATGACGCGTTGCGCTTTGCTGTTGCCGATGCCCGGGTAAGGCACTGCAGGTAAGATAAAAAAAGGTGAAAATTTAGGCTCTGTAGGGACCCTCCGTGAACTGCCATAGAAGACTGGTTACAACTTGATTTTGAAACAAAAAGTTATTGATTACCACTAATCAATATCAAAAAATGTAATTTCAATTATACTGAACATTACAATTCGAAAAATTAATCGATTATATTACAAAATACAAGAAAATGTAATTGACTACAAGTAACCGATTACGTGTAACGCGTTACGTACAACTCTGACGGCAACGCATTGAGTTGAGGTAGTGTCGCATCACCCTTTGAATTATTGACACATACAAATGTCGTTTAAAAAATTTGAAAGTTTACTTTTATGACTCATAAGGCTAAAGGGCTTGCGCCAAGTACGATCAGCTCAGCAGGATAGCTTTCTACCAGGAAATGTTAGGTTCCTTGCAATATAGACGAGCGTCTAAAAAGTGATCCACGTGACAAGTTTGTGAGCGATGGGGGGATGCTCTATAAGACATAGATCATCAAACTTCTTTAGGATCGGCTGCATGCACAGTCCCAGTTGCGGCACTGCGTTCACGCTTATGCTCCTATGGTCGAGTGCAATAAATTGTGAAGCACTTTTTTAAGCGCATAGTGACACACTCTTAGCAATGGGCACGAATAAGATATATGCTGTTTTGATGAGGACAATCGCGAGACGCGATCGACCAGATAAAGTAAGAACGCCGTGTGTCGTTGACTAAACTTCAAGACAAAAGCTCGTTCCCGTAGCAACTAGCGCATCGCGCGAAATGTGAATTTCCTTAGTCAGCGAACGCGGCTGTAACACGCCAGCAACTACAGTTGGAAACTCTTACCGCTTTTTCCGCGACTGGAAAACTCCACATGCGACGGACGCCGGCGTTGCCGCCGAACACATCACTTGTATAGTAATGGTGCAGAACGCGTTTTCCCTCAATAAGTTGCGTCTTTCCGCCGGTAGGTGCTCGCTGCCATCAGCGGACCTACGGACGCGCACCGTAGGTCGCGCCTTGCATGCAAGCCGAGAAGTGTACCCAATTAATCAATATATATCTTACACCGTGGCAATGGGACAGCGAAGGCGCCATCCCAAACTGGGGAACTTCGTGCTATCACGCACATTCGATTCTAAACACAATGTAGTATTCCACCTAACGTTTCTAGAACCAGCTCAACTCCGCGCCCACACTGGCACAAGCGGCTAACGCTACCCGTGCTGAACTAAATGCGCTACTGTCGCGACTTACGTGTTGGCGCTTGGACGGGACGCATAGGGCGTTGCTTGGCGCTCCCTCAATTTTTCGTGGCGAAATTGCTGAATTGTCGTAGCTTTGGAAAGAGTTCTAATATATGTCCACGAACACCGTTAAATAATGCCATCATGCTTTCCGCCAGGAAGCAAGAGCGGCTACAGCTATTTTTATTTATCTCTTTATTTATTTTTTATCTACAGATTTGTTTTTATCTAAAGCGTCGTATGCTCGTCTCTTCGCAGCCTTGTCTTCTGCGTTGCTTGCTGTTGTTGACGCCGACGACGGTGAGGGTGGGGTAACGTTGCCTTCAATGAGTGGTGGGACGCTGGTTGAAGGTACTGTTGCTTCCATCGCATCTACTCGAGTCAAGCGAAGCGTCAAGTCAAGCGAAAGCCAAGTAAAGACACCCTTGACTGAATTCCGAACGCGCGCTCCACCGCTTATTTAAACACCGCCCGCGTTCGAGGCAGAGGAGGGAGGGACGGAGAGGAAGCAGGGAGATGAGAGGCTTGCTGCCAGCAGGACATGAGCCGAGCACGCGTAGTGGGGGTGTGGACGGCGCCGACGACGCCGCAGGGGCGACTAAGAAATGCTCTACATTTAAAAGTGGAAACACATGCTGCGTCGCAAAGATATGTGGCACACAAAGAAATCCAAGGTGCGTGAGCAACATTTTGAGGTTGCGCGGCGGCTGGATTTTCGATGAAGGCGAAAATTTTGAGCCCGTGTACTTAAATTAGGCGCACGTTGATGAACCCCGGGTGCTCCAAATTTCCGGAGCCCTCCACTACGGCGTCTCTCATAGACATATGATAGTTTGGGACGTTAGGCACCAGATATTACTATTATCAACATTTTGAGGTTGTCAATATTGTCAAAATAATAAGCACATTATAAATGGAAAAAAAGGTTGTCCTGCAACGTGGAAAATAGGAGCTAGCGCCCGGGTCATTGATTCGCCTTTTTTCCGGTGTGCCTGAGCACATCTCGAAGCCACAGGTCACGTCAAGGACAAGAAGGTGCTGAAGAAATGGGCAGAAATGACTTGTGTCATGCCAGATGATCAAAGCGTGCCGTTATTTTGTCGGTCGAGTGAATCTTGCGACGACGCACCTCCGTGCATCTCAGACGTCACATCAGCTACATCGTTTGCACTCAACGAAGCGACGAACCTCTCATTGCCTTCGCGCATTTACGCCAAGTATTAATCCACGACGCCATGTCAGAGATGACGTTCGGTGTTATGTACAGCAGAAAGCTTATGGCAGAGCAACTGCTGGTAGGAAAAAACTGTTATTGTTCAAGGAGATGACAGCTGTAGTATTAAAGAGTACAACAAAGTGCATAAACAGCTGTTGCGCAATCCGACCGCTGTCGGCGATTCGGAACGTGTGTTGAAGGAGAAATTCAAGAAATTGTTATAACTTCTCACGCACTTAAAACCATTGCACGAATTCACGGCAAAGCAAGAAATTATGCGGCACATAACCGTTCATGATGACGATATCTTTCAGGTACGGCCACATATTTTACACCGAGCTGGAACAGCTTCGCTCTTCTAGAAAAGACTGAGATTTACGGTTGTTTGTACTGGCCACAGTGTTTGTTAATCCTTTCTATTTGGGTCGGGCAGACCCTTGAGGCACAACTTTTTAACTTGGTGTTTTCTTACTACTCTTTCTGTTGGTGTTGAGGTCTGACCCGATGCCTGTTTCTATATGGAGGGTACGCAGGCTATGATCGAGGGCACGCGGGCTGGAATCTCTTCTTGTGAAGCAGTTTTTACGGCAACAGATTCTGTCTTTATCTTTATCTGTTTATTACCCTCTCGCTGTTTGTTTTTCCCTTTATTTTTTTCTATGTCTTCCTCTCTGTTCTCGTTCGCAGGGTTGTTACATGCCGCGCCATAGCGCTGAGTTGTGGGATTTGTGCAAGTTATGCGGCACATAGCCATTCATGATGACCATATCTTTCAGGCACGGCCGCAGATTTTACGCCGAGCTGGAACCGCTTCGCTGATCTGGAAAAGACTGAGATTTACGGTTGTTTGTACTGGCCATGGTGTTTGTTAGTCATTTCTATTTGAGTCGGGCAGACCTCCGAGGAACAACTTTTGAAGTTGGGGTTTTCTTACTACTCTTTCTATTGGTGGCGAGGTCTGACCCGATGCCTGTTTCTATATCTGTTTATTTGCTAGCCTTCGCATTTGTGTCGGTTTGCGAAGTGCGTGAATTTTTTGCCTCTGCATCATGTGTTGGATCTGCTACTGGTGTTATTATCACATCCACCGTCTGGGTAGATGGTTCGTGTGTCTTAGCTACGGTGGGGCGTGTGTTGCAGCCAGTGCTCGTAGCTCGAGCGTGTTCGACCGTGTTCTTCCAGTTGATGGGGCGGTCCGTTAGATTCTATCATTGGCTGCGTTTCGTTAAATTCATTCTTTATTCTGTACCTGATGTTCTTTCAGATTACTTTGACGCCTAAAAATTATGGGGTAGTCCATCCCGAGTGAGCAGAATGTCAGGGTCCTGGCGGATTTCCGCATGGTGGTGACATACACGATGACGTCCTCGTGCATGAGCTAGGAGTGTACGTAGTTGTGCAACGGGTTATCGGTGTGTGTTTGCTATCTTAGGCAGAACTCTTGTGAGGGTGAGCTTTGCTTCTGGTCTTTTGTTCCGCAAATCGTTTACCAGAGTCTTGAGGGCCTCCACAATGACGTCACGGCTGTGTAAGTACAGCAGTTATTGCCACAGTGAATGATTAATTGCGTTATGTACCATGGTGCAGCGGGGACAAAACTTTGGCTGTCATGTGTCCTGGCTGCGCTTTTAAACCTAATGTACGAAGCATGTGTCCCTCGTGGAAAGTGGTGGTGTTTCTACTTTCACTGAATGTCTCGTAATAAAGCTATGGGCTCTAAGGAAAGTAGCGGACACTCACCATGCTTAGACATAATCTGTCAGTGGAAATAAAAAAAACGACAGTAACCCTCCCCTTTTCCTTTGTTTGGATTGGAGGAGAGGGTACGAAGCATATACACACACGCGCTAAGGAAATCAGTTCCAGGCTTGAAGAAGACAAGTTCACTTGTCGAAACATCGGCTCGAGCACCCACCCCCTGTTTACGAACTTTTTTTTATCTCAAGATTCCATATTCCCCTAACTGTCGTTTTTTGCATTACTACGTAAATAGAGTGCTTGTACAGCACCTGCGAGAATCGTACATTTATCACACAATGTGAAATATGTTTCACTGGGTTTGCATTGTGAATAACGTGCAGAGAACAACTCTCTAGAATGGCATTCAAGGTTACATGCACTGCTGCAAAATAACGCAGGCTGTTTCTAGAGTTACTATGATCTCCACAAAAATAAACGTTGTGCTAGGATTCTCCGCAGAAGCTGAGGAAGCATTTGCCTAACTGCCTGGTACAATTTGCATGCTCTCAATGAACGAAGACAATGAAGATTATGACAGAATACAACGAGATACAAGGAATATTTTTTTAAGTAGCTTGGTTGTTAAAACGTTATACCGTAGTCTGTGCAATCGTGTTTCAAGTGTTCAACCGTGCAGAGCAGTGTACAGTGGAGACCCGCGTCTAGACGTTTTGAAAGGGGCAAGAAAGGTTGCGATGCAGCCAGCCACGAGAACGCTCTTCCTTAATCTACGCACAAGTGCAGTGCATGTTACAACATTTCTGGAATTGTGTCTTTTCTAATTCACATGGTAAACTCGCTGTCTAATAGCCCGCTTCACCATACTTTCTAATGGCGACCGATGCAGCAATTTCGCACAGTTCGTTCTCGATGAGCGGTAATGACTCGCGCATGGGCAGGTGTACGTCCAGGATGGGCTGGCCAGAAGCGTGGTGCTTGAAGCACGGACGTTGCCGTACATGAGTGCGCTGAATACGTGGCTCTCAGTGTTCGGGTGGTCGTCACCGGTGGGGTTGCTAACAACGCGAGTGAGAAAGTACGCTGTCGCCATTACACCATCATAAAGGATAATCAATTTACGAATGAAAGAGATTTGTACTACGAACTCTACGTAACATCTTGACGACGAAGTTTCGACAAGTGTTCCGACAAGTGGGCTGTACCTAATTGAAAACAGTCTGTTTTTGTCGTTGTCATTGTTTTGCGAACACTTCGGTGGCTTACATCTCTCGTTGTTTTAGGTGGCCTCGGGCGCTCACTTTCCCTATGCCACTCAGGCGAATTGGGGCAAGCTTGCTATCCGCCGCAGGATGAAGGCTTGACGCACGGTGCAATTAATGAACAGGGTCTGTTTCGCATCGCGATATGTGCTGCCATGCGAACTTCCCGCATAATGTTCATGGTGAAGTCAAATTTGTAGCCGCAGTTGGATATCATATCTTCCATGTGATTAGTACTGTCCCTGCAGACCTCCATAAGCGATTGAATGATGATAGCCTTCGCAGGACTCGATTCCTTTTGACTAATGGTATCGATAACGATTCCTCGGAGAAAAGCTTCATTTCAGAGGCCACTGTCTGTTTTAGGGCTGCTTCGAAATGAGTACGTTGTGTCATTCATACGAGCCAGTGTCAACCAGACGGTGAGTCATCAAACACAAATCGTTCACAAATGTGCGCATCCACAGATACGAGACGGTATAGCGCGAGACTTCATGAGTAGTCCAATCAGTGAATAAGTACGTGCTTAGTTGTCGATAACAGAAGGTGTCCCGATATACTGCGTTTTGTGCCCTAATGGTGCCTACATTTCGCGACTACGGATGCACTGTCGGGTTATAGATTGGCCCACAGTCCCGAAAGAACGCTATAGGCACACTGCGCTTGCATAGCGCCTCCACCAGCGCGGCGGCGTTCAGCGCCATCGCGGCCGTTTCCGCGTCCCTGGGGTGATAGCGGTCCCTCCCGGACCGCACGCGCGGCTGCTTGTGCAAGCACGGTGTCGTCTGCGTGCGTTACTCTGCAACTGCTGGCTTGTGTTCAGACTGTCGAAGATTTGAATATTTTTTTTCAGTGGAGTAAACATTGATAAAGGCAATCTTCTGTACGAGGCAAGTCATGTACCTACTATTAGAAACTTCTCTCTGCGGACGGTAGTGTGGTGACAGATTGGTGTGTGTCCCAAACGCGAATCAATGTTCCATCGAAGACAATGAAGTTGACAGTAAGTGAGAGTTTTTATTCATAGGTCTCGTTTTCTTTCATTCTGTTTTTTTCTTGAAGCTCTCTCGAACCATATGCGTCATTGACGCGATCTGCGACTGCAGAGGAAGCATAGCCTGCTAGTGCAAGCACGCTGCGGCAGTGGCCGTGTACCTGCAGGGATACAGAAAACAGTATTTAGCACGATGTTTTTTGCTGTTTAAAGCTAACGAAAATAACATGCGAGCATGACAAGGGATAAACAGGTACACTAGCCCTAAGGATATAAACTGTGAATTAAATACGTCTAGAACGAAAGGAGTATTCATCGTTGTCAAGCCTAAACAACATACAAACACGCATAAGTGTTACCGCACCTTTTGTGGCATGCACATGAGCGAGCTGTTCCAGCCTTCTAGTAAGGGGATGGAAAATCGTTGGGAGGTAGGCTCGGTGCTCCGGATCACTGGTATGAGCATTGCCCACGAAATGCCTACTGTAAATTCTGCTATTTTCTGTGGACTCCCAGGCTAGAATTAAACAATGTCTTCGCGATACCGATTCAGAGTGAAAAAAAATATATCGCCATATCGAGACTATGATAAACCGGTGTAGCACAATCAAGGCAGGTCTGAAACAATATTTCGTTCCATGGGCGTCTCTGATCACACGGAGTAAACGAAACACCCTGCACCAAATAAAATTCCAAAAAGTGTTACTTGTCACGGCGAACAAGTTGTATCCAACGTTGGCGTCTCTCCCTGTGTGTGTGTGTGTGTGTGTGTGTGTGTGTGTGCGCGCGTGTGTGTGTGTGTGTGTGTGTGTGTGTGTGTGTGTGTGTGTGTGTGTGTGTGTGCGTGTCCCTTTTCCTCCGTCGTCTTTGCGCCTACTATTTCGAATCACCCAGTGAGCCTTCGGAAAGCGATAAAACTTTGTTCCAGGTGAATTGCTCTTGGTATCATGACAGCCCACAACTCAACAACCTTTGTTGCAGCGACGCTGAGCCATGCTGCGACGCTGAGCCAAAGAAGAAAGGCTTTGCAAAACTTAGGAAAACACGAAGGAGCTGGCACGAAAGCTGCCACCGGCCGCGGCGTGTGAAAGCTTCTATCACCCCACGGACGCGCGCGCCACCGCTAGAGGCATTCTCGTCAGCGGAGAGTTAGAAGCGCAGTGTGCGCATAACTAAGCATGTGAAAGCAACGCTTAATAAGCGAAAAAAAAGCGTGTGTGGCACTGCAAATAGCACGCGAAAATTTTAGGAATGTAAGAATGGACGCAGAAGGACATATGACAATGCGCCCCTGACGCTCCTCGCCACACACTTTATTTCCCAATGCTGCCTAATATTTGCAGTTTTATATGTAAGCATCAAAATACGTCATAATTAATATGAGTGTTCACGAAAGCAAACAATTTCCCGCGTTTACGAGCCACACGCGCTACTCCATCTAAACTTAGTCCACTGGAATAAATACATCGCCAACGCCCCGCATACTTTCTTTTTTGGCTCGATATTATCCAAGGGAGAAGAAAAGACGGAAAAGATGTGGCTGGTGTTAAAACTTCAATAAGCATCTAAGGCTGCTTCCCGGAGCGGGACAGTAAATATGATGAATACAGCGCTCTACAAGTAAACTAAACACTACAGAAATGAACGCGACGGCATGGAGTAAATTCTGGAGAAGTCCACTGTTTCTGATAAGAGATATACTGGCCCTGAAACCACACAAAGAACGCTATGGGATGGAATGGGGAAACTGCATGATGCCCTGCCAGAAAAACAACAGCGAGATGCAGAGCCAGCACAGTATTAACAGTGTTACCGGTCAAAGGCGCATGGGCTTCTTCATATGTGCAAACTATTTTATAGCCAAGTTGTATGTGTCTCATATCCTGTGATTTCATCGTTTCATCGACAGAGCAGTCCACATAAAAAAATTCCGCAAATTGGATAAGAATTGATTGCAAAGCAGTGAGCTGGGCGATAAACATCTTATTTCAAGCCACCGACGACAACGAACGTCGTCTTGAACAGAACGATTAACTTTCTGAAATATTCGTTTATTAGATTTGTTCCGTGTACAATACACTACTGTATCCTATCAAAACAATTCTGGTTCTACAGGATTTGAAGCAACGTATACGAAATGAACGACGTATGCGCTGTGTACCCTTTCGGACGCTGCCTGCTAAGAGGTGGATGGTATACGTATGTATGTTTCGGGTCCATGAACACCTCTGTCGCCGACGTTCTGAATGACATACACCTACTGTCACGTTGCGGCATACCGCTGTCCCAAAGCGGAGTATTTAATATTCTAAAAATGTCAGGCGGACCCTAGGTAAGGTCAAGCGAAAACTGAACCTTTTGAGATTCCCCTTTAAGAGCGCAGTACTAAGGCGCGCGTTCATGAGTTCAGTATCCTCCTTTGTTGTCCCTCGCCGTAACCCCGTCAAGGAGATCATCCAAAGATGAAGGCAAACGCAGAGCGCAGATAGTATAGCGAAGTGAGGAGGATGAAAATAGTATCACCGAAGGCAACTATATGGCGCCAGACTATTCGCAATTCCATTGTGTCTGAGACGCGCATTGTTCGTACCTTCGTAGAGCCTAGAAATTACGTGTAAGCTTCGACAATTATGTTAAGGAGCGCCTGTACCGCTCACTGGATATTCTCCCGTTCATCCTGAACAATGTGTGATAGAACCGGTGTAAGCGCTGTGGTTGTCGCAGATGCTAAAATGAGCTGCCCGAGCAGAGGCGCAGCGGCACCAACATCACAATCACAATCCAGAGGTGTCTGTCACCGAAGCACCAGTTAGGTAGCATCGCTGAAAATATCCGAAGCTTCAATAAGTAGCCAAATGAAAATGCGAGTACAGAGGACCTCATATTTCGCATTAGGGACCCGTCAGTAACTTTTTTCTCAATAAGATGTTATGAGGGTTAAGAAATATGGCTGCCAGGAGCCCAGAGGTGCTACAAAATCTCGATTTTGCGCGTAAATGTGGAGTGTTATATATTGGTGTTAAAAAGCGTGTGCGATTACTTAATGAGGTGTATCACCAACTAAATTGCTTAAAATACATTACTACGGATTAAATGTGCTGACTTGGACAACTAGAGGGGCATGGATATTATAGAGATTGTACACGTTGCATTTATTAATTAACCGATTAGAATTACAATCACTTCCTTTAAAACGCAATTCATTGCACTGGTCATTTGCAACCACAGAAATTGACTGAGCAATGGCAGAAATCTAATCGTTTACTTTTGCGTTACTTTCCTTCAAAGCATTATCACCGTAACACAATAACACATGTGTACTCAAACTAGAACTAACTACTGTGACTCGCGTGGTAAAGAGAAGGCTGTAGGCTTGGGTCAAGCTGGGAGGCTTACTGAGGCTTCTGTGGTATAGTGTTACACGTTGTTTACTATAAACGGGAGTTGTTTTCGAAGTTGTTGTCGCTAATTCTTCCTCGTTTTCTCGTGAAGAGGCCATCTGCTACACTAACGCTCTCTCAATGCAAGCGCTGGAGAGGAGGGCCGTATTATAACGAAGCAACAGCTTGCTCACCAGCTATAGTTGCGGAGTGCTTCGATGCTTAGGCTCCGTGTCCTCTGTGAACCGTTGCGCTTCGCTGCTGTCGATGCCCGGGTAAGGTGTTGCCGGTAAATAAAAAAAAATCACAGCATATCCACGGAGTGAATGATGATGAGTGGGCGAAGCTGCGGAGGTTCATCGGTAAACCGTGAATCTTCCGTGAATTCTGTCCAGTACGTCATCACCGACGTGAGATCGGGCGCGTTTATACTAAAAGTTCGATGAGAGTTATGACGACTTGCAGCTCATTTTAATTTTACATGTGCGCTGTGAATTTTCATTGTTTAGAAAACCATTGCTTTAGAAAACATCAGGCGTCTTTCGGTAAGCAGCTGGCCTCTTTTCGTTTTGCTTTAGAAACATCCGGCGTCTTATCGTTTTGCTTTTAGAAAACATCTGGCGTCTTTCGTTGGTTGATTTCATCAATCAACGGCGTTTTGAACAAACTTTTTATTGTTTAATCACGCACACGAGAAATCTCACCAGGCACTATCTTGGAGGTAAACAATGGCTGCTAATGGGAATGAGAGACAGAAGAAGTCGGCTTTTAGCTTACACTTACACTTCTACTTCTACTAACGTTTTCTACTGGAACATTCCAATGGCTGCTAATGGGGAATGAGAGACAGAAGAATTCGGCTTTTAGTTAACGCGCACGCTGCGAATATTTTATTGTTCAACAACGCACAGGAGAAATCTCCCACCGGCACCACCATGTAGGTCAAGATCTGGTACTAGCGTTAAGACTGGTTACGCACTACAACGGGGAAGAACGGGTGCCGCTTTAAGGAGCTTCGCCCCTAAAAAGGTGAAAGAATAGGCTCTGTAGGGAAGCCATGCTAACTGCCCTAGAAGACTGGTAAAAATTTGTTTTTGAAAAAAAAAGTTATTGGTTACCGGTAATCAATGACGAGAAAATGTAATTCAACTATAAAAAATGACACATTTGTGAGAATTATTCGATTACAAAAAAAACAAGAAAATGAAGTTGATAGCCAGTTATCGATTACGTGTAACGTGTTATGTACAACTCTGACCGCTACGCACTGAGATGAGCTGGTCTCGCATAAACCCTTGAGTTATTGTCATATAGAGATGTCATGAAAAATTACAAAGACTTCTTTAAGTCTTCTTTTCTGGCTCATTAGGTTAAAAGACATGTGCCAAGAACGATGTTGGATAGCTTTCTACCGGAAATGTTAGGTTTCTTGTAATATAGGCGAGCGTCTAGAAAGTGACCCACGTGGGCAGTTTGTGAGCGATTGGAGGATGCTTTCTAAGACCTAGACGATCAAACTTCTACAGGACTGGCTCCATGCATTGTCCCGCTGCCTTGGCCTGGATGCTTATGTTCTACCTGGGACGGGTTACTGCTTTCCTGTGGTCGATTATATATGCAGTACTCTAAATTTTTAGCACATTTTATAAACACAGAATGACACACTCTGTTAGCGGTGGGCATGGTATAAGACGTATGCTATTTAGGTGAGAAGACTCGAGAGACACGATCGACCAGACAAAATAACAACGCCGAGTGCCCGTCGGGCCGCTGACGGAAGCGGGTACCTGTCGGCGGGATGACTGATCTTCAAGACAAAAAACTCGTTCCCGCAGAAACTCGCGCTTCGCCCGAAACCGGATTTTTCTGGTCATCGAACGCGTCTATCACACGCCACCAACTATAGTTGGAAACGTATACCGCGTTTTTCACAAATGGAAAACGCGACATGCGGCGGACGCCGACGTTGCAGCTGGACACATTCGTTGTATGGTAATGGTGCAAAAGGCGTGCGGAATATTTATGCTTGAGTGCACAATACATATTTGGTGAACACGCTGTCATAGGTGCAGCTACACACGGCTCCTGGAATTGTCGACGGAGCCTTCCAAACAAGACATTTGCAAGAATTCAACGAAAGGTGACTAGCGTCGTACGGGAAACGCATGCAGCGAACGCCGCGTCATGTTTTCCGTGCATGCAGTTACACAATTTAGACACACCACAGTATTTCTTTACGAAAGAGAAGAGCACGGAAAGAGGGGTCACAAGCAGTAAACAGATCGCCAGGCGCATTCGAAGTATATGATGAACGTAGTGTTCCACACATGCGTTTCCCGGTTAAGAATTATGCTTGGATGACCTGCAGTGGCGAAGCGGCAACTACAGCAGACAAAAAGCGAAGCGATATCACAACACCTTGTTATGTTAAATAAGCACGAGCCCATCAACGATTTCATTTTTGCTTTGATAGCGCAATGGGCAGGCTACGCATAGATATAGGACTCTGGAAGATCAGCGTGACCACTATCGCGCACGATATTTCATTACCCTTCTGACAATGTATTGAAGTAGTGCGCTGGTCAGTCGTTCAAGGCTGCTTCACATAACCTCCTATACAATGAGGTGACGTCACAGCTTCACTGACTCACCGACGCCTCAAAGAGACCTAGAGCCTTTGTTGTTTTAGCAATAAGTGGATAGCATTGCGAAGCTCAGGTGCGCGAATAAATTTTGCGCCATTCGTTTATGTGAAAGACAGTTTCTTGCGCTGAGTGAGTCGATCCCTGAGTTAGTAGTCGGTAGCAAGTTTATGATGGTATCTATTGCAGGGTGCCTCCGGGAAAAGTAACCGCGTAGCGTCCTTAGATGTACATTTTCCAATGAGATAATAAATGCGAAGCATTTCTTAGCCAACCTCAGGCACTTTGGCCGTTTCTATCTATCTATCTATCTATCTATCTATCTATCTATCTATCTATCTATCTATCTATCTATCTATCTATCTATCTATCTATCTATCTATCTATCTATCTATCTATCTATCTATCTATCTATCTAGCCCTCTAGGTCTGGGCGCTCTGCAGGTCGCCTCCATCACTTGCAGTATACCAAAATTGGCATAGCAGGGGATCAGTGTATGACGAACACGATCCACTGGTCATGACATGAATAACGCAAAATACCTGTCGCGTGCGTCATGAAACCCATTCTCTCAGTCACGTGTGACACATACCCACATACCAGAGTTCATGTTTTGTGGGTATGTGCCACAGGTGATACAGAGTCTCAACCAACACAGTAACCGCAAACACACACACAATGACAGGCAAGGAAAGTGATATTAATAATTGTTGGGTTTGTAAACCAACAATATAGAGGAGGCTGAGGAGGTAGCCATAGCCATGGCTATCACCTCTAACAAACACAAATTCATACTGAGTGACTCGCAAGTAGCTATCCGAAATTTTACGCAAGGACGGATTTCGCAACAAGCCCTCAGAATCCTCGTTAATAGCCAAGAACTAAAGAAAGTAGATGAACCCAAATACCTAATATGGTTCCCGGCGCACACAGAGACTGATACCTCCAATCCGAACGAGATGGCCCATGAGTTGTCGCGAGAATTAACCCGCCGCGCAACCCGAACGGACCCCTCGGTGAACATCCCCGGCGGCGCCGACGTACCACACAAAGACAGATTTACAAGCTACACAGAATACACACAACACTACAGAGAGACGAGGCGCGTCTTCCCCGCACCTCACCCGAGTCTAGACAGGAAGCAAGCATCTGAATTCCGACAGCTACAAACAAACTCCTACCCAAACCCTGTGCACCTCCACAGGAGCTATCCACACCTATAGCCGGACAACAAATGCAAACTATGCACAACAGAAAGGGCTTCGTATAAACATATACTGTGGGAATGCCCCAACCTATCAACAAGTTCTCCTGAGGCCCTCCGGGAGCGGTGGCGGCTAGTGCTGCTCAGCTCGGAGTTCGAAGACCAAAGATGGGCCATCCAGCAGGCCAGGGAGGCTATAGGGAGACAAGGTCTCCTGGTGTCTACCTGTGCGGTCTAGCCCGGACCACAAACATGCCGGATCTCGTAATAAAGTTTATTCACTCACTCACTCACTTGGGTTTGTATGTCCCAAAACCAGCATAGGATTATGAGAGACAATGTAGCGAAGGGATCCCGAAATTTTGACCACCTAGTATCTTCGCCGTGTACCCAGATCGCACAGTACACGGGCATCTAGCATTTTGCCTGGATCAAAATTTGACCGCCGCGACCGGGATCGAATCCGCGACCTTTGGGTCAGCAGCGGAGCACCGTAACCGCTACACCACCGCGGCGGATGCAAGAAATGTGAGGAAGCTGAAGACAGAACAGCCGAATTACACTAAATAATTTATTCCTTTTCATCCGATTCTCGGCTAATTCCTCAGGGTACTCTCAACCAATTTGAGAATCTACAATTTCACCACCTGCACCTTCTTTTACAGCGAAAGCTATTATGAGATCATTTCAACGGCCGTTTTTGGCGCTGTAGTTGTCGGCCGCCGCCTCCGCTGGTGTCCGTAACCGCTATCGCACGAAATAAGAAAAAAAAGGTAATAAGAAAAAAATTCCAGGATGGAACGAGGATCGAACCTGGGCCATCTGCGTGGGAGCCCACTGTTCTACCTCTGAGCCATTCCGGTGCTTGAAACTGCGTTGCAAATTGACCCTATACAGGCTTCATGTCGCGAAGGAACCACATTAACATATGTAATGTAGTGTGGTAGAACAGTAAAATAACAACCAGGCGTTACACAAACGCGAATTCTGTAACCGGGCGTCACACAACGCGAATTGCGCAACGAGTGGGTTGTTCAATGCTTACAAACCATTACAAAGGCCTCTGCGATAATTCATCGTCATCAGCCACAGTATCAACAAAGTGCACATAGTGCCTTACAGGTGTTTAGCGAGTACCACGGTTCTCCGCTGAATGACGACAAATTGCATGGTGTCTGCTTCCCTAATTTACAAAAATTATGATGATTTATAGCATAGAGGCTTCCTCGCAAGTGCACTTCTATTGGTTGCCACGGAAGCCTATAAGGCTCCCATGATCCATTTCCTCACGGTGTTATTAAGGTAATTCCCCCTCTCTCTCTCTCTCGCTCTCCGTTTCTCCGGTTAACGTATGTTATAAAGCTTGGTGGGACAGTTAAATAACGACCGGGCGTCACACAATATGATATACGTAACTAGTGGGTCGTTTAAAGCTTCCAATCCATTAGAAGTAGCCCAGCCATAATCCTTCATCGTCATCAACAGTCGCATCAACAAAATGCACATAATCCCTTACAGATGGTACCTCGCTTCTCCGCAGTATAACGAATAATGTCGTGATGGGTGCTTCCCAACTTCCCCAAAATTATGATTTGTGCCGTAGTGGGTACGTTCCTGTGTACTCGTAATAATAGCCACAAGAGAGTTCATAATGGGCTCTAGAAATGCCGCTCTTTCAGATTTCGCTGTGGCTGTGCTGCGCTTTCCGCGCAGGCCTGACGTTTTCTTGAAACTAAGAGCAGAAGTCATAGCCTCAACCTCCTTGCTATGCTTGTTATCATGTTGCAAATGACGGTGGTCACCGTAGTCGTGTGGTCGAGTCTCGGGGTGGACAAGTTTCGCGTCGGGGATGGCGCTTCAGCTGCGACTCGGTGTTTCACCACATCCCAGTAGAGAAAAGCAAGGGCAGTAATGTGTGCCTTTTCAACCTGTTCGTGGGGCAACCAGGCCATGTCGCCCTTAGTAGCCATCGCCTTGCTCACCGGTTTATCCCGAATGACCTTCTTTTGCGAGGAGACCAATGGCGATGGCACCAGACGGAGGACTGTCCTCTCCGCAAGTACGACATATTTGACGGTGATCCTGTCATCATTATCATCAGCCTGATTACGTCTACACAAGGGCAATGACTTCAACCATGTTTCTCCAATGAACCCTGTTCGGTGCTTGATGCGGCGACGTAATCGTTTGAAACTTCCTAATATCATGTACCCTCCTGATTTTAGTTGCCTTGAGCACTTGCCTTCTATTGAACTCTATTATGTAATGTTTAATCACGAGTGGTTGTATTACTTGGTCGCTACATTGCATTACCACGCCCGTTATTTCTCTTGTTTTCGTCTAGGATATCCTGAACACAAGTCTGTTTCTTCACCCACTCTGCCCTCTCGTCCTTGAAGGTTACGCCTCACACAGAAAATTTTATTTGGTGCTGATAACAATGGTTCACGCGACCGTAACTATGTAACATTGTACCTCGGACACGTATACGTGCAAGAATTGCAGGTACCGCCTGCCTGATTGCATTATGTGTCATGACAGCAGGCTACCGACAGCAAATCGTGAAAAAAGAACACAGTTGACACTTAAAACCTTCAACCACATCACTCTACAACAGCTGCCGCGTGAATACTCGAACTTCTAGCGGACAAAAATGGTGCCGCCTCGGTTTGAATTTTATGTGGCTTAGAATGAATGCATAAGTTTTATGTGTACCCGCGAGTACATTTTAAATAAGGCAGCATGCGAGACTCAATATTTCCTTTACGCAGAAGAAAAGCTGTGCTACACTTTAGCAGGAACATTTCCACACCGTGAGTTACTGTATGTTTTTACAGGCGTCGAAGAATTAGTCGGATTTTTTGTAACGCTGGATATGCGCTTGCTATGATTGACGGCGGACTTCGGCTAAACAGCACCGAGGCCACACCACATGAACATCCTCACAGAAAACACAAGCCTCGCACCGGACCGACCACTGCGAGAAAAAGCAATCTCCAATTCACGACGTATGACGTGTCCCACGCCTTCGACCGCCACAAACGCAAACAATGTGTGGCAAATCGCATATTTTGCCACAGTTAGCAAAGCGATCGTAGGGAACCACACCCAACAGCGTCAAACTCTGGCAGATATACCTGGCGAGAACATTCTATGACAGCACAGCCAAGGTTCCGCAGCCGAAGCACGCACCTTTTTACCGCGCTTCTGCATGCGGTCCGCGAAAGCTACTTTTTCGAGACTACGTAGCGTAAAAGTAAACAAAAAGAAATATATAGGTATATACAAAAAACGCCAGGCCTGCGCTGAAACCGCAGCACAGTCACAGCGAAAGCCGGAAGAGCGGCGTTTCTAGAGCCCGTTGTAAGCTCTCTTGGGGCTAGAATACAAGTACACTAGAAAGGTACCCATTACGCCATAAATCAGCGCTTATGGGCTTCCTTGGCAACGAATACAAGTGCACTTGCGAGGAACCCACTACGCTATATATCATTGTAATTTTTTAGAAGTAGGGCAGCAGGCACTGTGCCATTTTTTGTCATTCTACGGAGAGCCGTAGCACCTGCTAAACGCATGTAAGGCATTATGCGCACTTTGTTGATGCTTCCCGATGACGACGAAGAATTATGGCAGGGCCCTTCGTAATGGGTTGGAAGCATTCAACAACCTACTCGTTGCGCAATTCGCATTGTGTGACGCCTGGTTACAGAATTCGCGTTGTGCGAGTCTTGGTGCTTATTTTACTCTTCTACCACGTTATATTGCATATGCTAATGTGGTTCCTTCCCGACATGAAGCCTGTATAGGACCTTTTTGCAAAGCAGTTTCAAGCACCGGCATGGCTCAGAGGTTGAATACTGGGCTCCCACGCAGAGGGCCCAGGTTCGAACCCCGTTCCATCCTGGAATTTTTTAACACGAAAGTGTTTTATGCCGGGCCCCACCAAGAATTTAGTGACGTATTTCCGTCACGGAAATGACGTCGAAAAAATGTACACGATCAGATGGCAAAGAAAAAAAGTTCCGTCATCGGGCCTCGAACCCACGACCGCTTGGTCCGCAGCACCAGATGCCGGGCGCGCTATCCACTGCGCCACGGTCACAGACTCCAGAGGCTTTATAAACGCACCTTTTACATCTACCACTCTCCCGGTCGGCGGGGTGGTGTTGCCCTCTGGAAGCGGCAAAATAAAGGAATTCATGATTACTGTGGCCTCCGCGATTAGTACCTGTAACGCGTTACACGTTCGTCCCATTCGGCGCGTTTTCAATAGAAATGCAATTTTGTCAATGCGTTAACACACCGCGAGGTGGCGACCTTAACCAAAGCGTCGTAAAAGCGTCGGCCTCGCCCATAGCATCACGCTAATCAAACCAAAACTAGCGCTGCGACGCGCGCCTGTCTCACCTGGCTGTAGCATCGCGTTCCCCGCATACGCGCTCGCCCCGAGAAAAATTGCGGCCAGGCTACCGAGGTGGCACGACGCGCTTTGCGTTTCCCTCTAGTGCGGCCGTGGTGTTCAATCACATTTTAACATGCCGCAGGACTGCGACCAAGTTCGGCGTCTAATATGCGACGCTTTTCTGGCTATCACACCTGGTTCACTGATTACGCTTTCACCGCTAATTACCATAACTACCACAAGGGTTTGTTTAATCATTTAACATGGACGTTAGTCGTCGGGATAGAGATGTACCACCAATCATCAAAGTGGGTGCATCCACGTTAAGCGGGTTATAGCTGCCAGACATCAATATACATTGTGCAAACTCTTTTATATCAATGTACAGTAAACATTCAGTTACTTCTATAAGGGCACGTTTTACTTTCGTGTTATTCCGATTCCTATGACGGAGGGATCAACCATGTTTTTTCTTATTTCGTTTCTTTTCTTATTTCGAGCGATACTGGTTACGGACACCGGCGGCGGCGGCGGCGGCGGCGGACAACTACGGCGCCAAAAACGGCCGGTGAAATGATCTCATAACAGCTTTTAATAAATATACTAGTACTCCAGGAAACGGTGCTTTGCCGACTGTGGCTTAATGTTGCTTTCACTAAATATTTTGCATTCCGAATCGACATCGCTGAAAGTGCTGTTTGCAGGCAGCGTGACATCGAATAAACAATAGACCACGTTCGTTGTCGCTGCCCTCGCTAAAGCTCGCACAGACTGTCGCTAGCTGCAGTGTTGGCCCGCTTTGACAACAGACCCCTGTCGGAACAGTCAGTGCTAGAATGCCGACCCCAACTGTCTTCACACAGGAAATCAATTCAGGCCTTACTTAATCTTTTGCGAGCCAGTGGCCTATTGAATATGATTTAGTACTCCCGCTGTACAGCTTCCTTTTGTTTATATTTTTTTATCGCGCGCCTCCTCTTCTCTCCGCTTTCCTTTCCATCTTTTTCCCCTCCCCATCCCCTTAGTGTAGAGTAGCAAACCGGATGCTATGGTTCTGGTTCACCTCCCTGCCTTTCTCCTGTAGCCACCTCTAGTTGTCACAAAGATCCCTAGATGGCGCCGAGGCGCTCGCTGCGTTGCAGATGCCTGCTCTTCTCCGACCCCCCCCCCCCCCACCTCTCGCCTCGCGAGGCCGACGCCGGCAGGGTCTGCTAGCGAGCTTCTTGATTGAAAAAACCGACTGCTCGCGCTGCACAACCGTTCACTGACCACCCCATGTATATGGGCAGTGGATTTTAACCTCAAAGGTAGTGGCTGTGTGAGATTTCTCCTGTGCGTGATTAAACAATAAAAATTCACAGCGTACATGTAAAATTAAAGTGAGCTGCAAGTCGCCATGATTCTCATCGGCCCTTTAGTATTAACGCGCCCGATATCACGTCGTTGATGATTTACTGGGCAGAATTCACGGAAGATTCACATATGGCGCGTGTGATTGGTTGAAGGCAATCGTTCGATTTCGTGCGGTGATGTACGCTAGGGGGACCGTTGTAATGAAAGGACCACGTAAACCAACAGTACAATAAAAGTTTGATGTTTAACATATACGCGGTGTTTCTCACGCGTTTACTTGATCATACACTGGGCGAATTACTCTGAGTATACACGGTTTACTCATGATTTCCTCCGGAGCTTTGCCCCACCCAACATTATTAACCCCGTGGATATGCTGTGGATTTATTACGAAGGTATATAGCTTTCGACATGGCCTCCGAGATTACGCGCCGGCGGGTTTCTCTCAGGCCTTCCCAATTGCACGAAGAGGGAGTGATTTAAGAGTTGGGCATGACCCGCTCCTCCTGCGCACCGCGGCGCTCATCGCCGAGGGTCCGAAAGGCTACGGCGCACAATGATTCGCATTTGGCTGTGATGCTTCCCCAGTTTCCCTTTCTGACTACCTCCTGTCGCACCGCAGAAGCAAGAGAGAGGGAGGAGGGTGTAGGCGATCACCATACGTCCAGACTGAACGTCGCCGGTGCTGTGACGGCTCCAGGCAGATTACAGGCGCGTTTTATTTACGTATGTTCGCCCATTTGTACTGTGAGTTTTACGGTGTTTAGCAGATGTGCTGGGCCGTGTTAAAACAAGCACCGGAATTTTTAGCTTTTAAATGCGATGTATTTCTTAGCGAAACTCTGGCACTTTGAACCTTTTTATGTACGTATCTATCTATCTATCTATCTATCTATCTATCTATCTATCTATCTATCTATCTATCTATCTATCTATCTATCTATCTATCTATCTATCTATCTATCTATCTATCTATCTATCTATCTAGGTCGATTCCACGAAAGATAAAAAAACGCTGTATACTTGATGTTTCCGATTTTCCTGATAATTTTGTATGTTGTGCACATATGACTACACAGCACGAAATCGCAGTTCATTTTCGAATAAAATTTTTTTTCAACGCAGGAAAATGCGACAAGTGTCACCGGTTGACCACGACCATTTTACGAAGAGTGCGTTTTCGTAAATTCGGAACCATGCTGGCAGCTACTGAAGCTATATATTACAAATATATTTCTTTTTAGTGGAAGTAGAAGTAGAGAGGAAATAGCTCTTATAATTTCATGGAATTCTGAGCAAACTATGTATTTTTAAAAATTCACGAAAAACGCTGCGTTCTTGAAAATCAGTCAAATTTGGGACGCTACGGCTACTTCTGTGAACACCTTAGCTTGTTCATATTTGCAGCATGAATAGGCCTTTATGTGAATAATGAACCTCTGCATTTGTATTTCTCTGATAATTTTCAAAGTAGTAAATTTTCATGCTCGAAACACCAAAAAGACAAAAGTGCTCCTCGATTCAAAAATCTATAATAAAAAAAACCCCAATCTCAACTTTGTTCGAAGTCCCCCAAATTGTTCTCAAAGGACCGCAGAATGATATTATGAAAAAACATGTTGCGTCATTTTTATTAGAACAAAAGCAGAAAATGTCAAACATTGTGTTTCCAGAGCGTGGTGGCTACTGCGTAAAGGACATCTCTAGTAACAATAAAATACAGTAACAAGTCCTTTTTCTTTTCTGAGCTTCGCTAAACAACAGTTTTGATCTATTGTCGGAAAGTGGGAACTGTTTTGTATAGAAAAAGATGGTTCCAATTAAATGCATTTGCGTCGTTCGCGCACAGTGGGCACTTTCTATTGTAGCCTCCTTTTCTTTCATCTATTTCAGTTTAGTATAATTCATATCTTGCATGCTAAAGAACGCATTCCCTCCATGCGTCTCTTATGATATTGTGCTGCGCCAGAATTGAGAGATTGGTGTAAAAGTCAAGGTCTCTTCATGAATAGAAATGAATTTCTGGAGAGCAGTCGCCAAGAGGTTTGGTTTTTGTTGGCCCAAATGTGTACGTTGTCAAATCTTATGTGGTCAATGCAGAGTTTAAAAAGAATCGATTACGTGAAGATTGATGGCAGCAGTTCTGACCACGGACAAAACACGTCTTGTTTGCATTGCATCTGCTTTGCTTTGCATGTCCTTGTATCTCTTGAAGCCTCTTCAATAGGTCTCCCTCTTGAATTAAGCGCGCATTCTACTTAATGACCCCCCGCAAAAGAGACTCGAATCCGATATCTTCTACACAACGAAAATTCTGCTGCAGTGGAATTTTCTTTTTGTGCACCATGAGGTAGTCCGTACAAAAAACTCGGTCATGGCAACAACGCCTACCCATATCCACCTTCAGAGCGTAGGACAGTGATCGCACCAAAGTGAAGCACAATTTGGATGCTTAACTTCTATCTGAGGTGGTGTTTGGCTGACTGGCACAGCCGTGCTCGTTGCTGTCGTCTGCTCAGGCGGGCGTCTATCGCGCCGCCCTTTGCACCTGTCCGCCTAACGCATGCTACTCCGTTTACACGAAGGCGTGTAGTGCGGCCACTCGATCCGCCACACGATCCGCAGGGTGCGGATCCAGAGACCGGGCGGGAGAGCGACGAGCGGTGCAAAATGTATCGTGTGACCAACGCAATCGACACCCCAGCATTTTCTCGTGCAGAGCGACAAAGCCTGGCAAACCATGTGTGGCTGTTGTGCTTAGGTTTCACTGCGGTACTCGCCGTTCGCCACTGTCGCCATTTGCGATTTCTCACATTCTTACAATGCATGATCGACTCAGCTACACAAATATCGCGTTTAGCTTCGTTGCTTTTATATAAGCGCACTTACTAAAAAAATTATCCAGAGGGATGAAAACGTCCGTGCTGCCCGTCGACGAGAAATATAAGTGGTGTCGCAAATGCATTTAATTGCAACGATCTTTTTCTTTACAAAACAGTTCCCACTTTCCGACAATAGATCATTACTGTTGTGAAGCGAAGCTCAGAGAAGAAAAAAGACGTGTTACTGTATTTTCTTGTTACTAGAGGTGTCCTTTGCGCAGTAGCCACCACGCTCTGGAAACACAATGTTTGACATTTTCTGCTTTTGTTCTAATAAAAATGATGCAACATGTTTTTTCATAATATCATTCTGAAGTCCTTTGAGAACATTTTGAGGGACTTTGAACAGAATTCAGATTGGGGTTTTCTTAATATAGATTTTTTAATCGAGGAGCACTTTTGTCTTTTTGGTGATTTGAGCATGAAAATTTACTACTTCGAAAATTATTAGAGAAATACAAATGCAGCGGTTCATTATTCACATAAAGGCCTATTCACGCTGCAAATATGAACAAGCTAAGATGTTCACAGAAGTAGCCGTAGCGTCCAAAATTTGACTGATTTTAAGAACGCAGCGTTTTTCGTGAATTTTTAAAAATACATAGTTTGCTCAGAATTCTATGAAATGATAAGAGCTATTTCCTCTTTACTTCTACTTCCGCCAAAAAGAAAGATATTTGTAATATATAGCTTCAGTAGCTGCCAGCATGATTGCGAATTTACGAAAACGCACTCTTCGTAAACTGGTCGTCGTCGTCAATCGGCGACACTTGTCGAATTTTCCTGTGTGGAAAAAATTTGTTATTGGAAAACGAACTGCGATTTCATGCTGTGCAGTCATATGTGCACAACATATAAAATTATCAGGAAAATCGGAAACATCAAAATATACACCGTTTTTTTGTCTTTCGTGGAATCGACCTCTATCTAGCCGCCTACATCTGGGTGCTCTCAAGGTCGCCTCCTTAACTTGGTGTAGACCACAATTCGCATGGGGAGGGTAAAAGGATTTCTCGAATACGACTGTCGGTTCATGACAAGAATAATGTGAAAATCATGTCGCGTACGTCGTCAAACCGCTTCATCCAGTCACGTGTGTTACATACCCGTTGGCCACGAGCCGCGGTGTACGGGTGTGGGCCGCAGGTGATTGACAGTTTATATCTACGCAGGAATGGCGAGAACAAACATTGGTTATTAAATGCGAGAGTGTTAAGAAATACCGACACCGGCAGCGTTGACACGGCGATTTGAAAGAATGAAAATTAGGATCCCAGCAGGAATCGAATCCGACGATTCGGCGTGGCATTCAGGCATTCTACCACAGAGCCATGCCAGGTCTATGAACTGGTTTGGAAAACAGCCTATGCAGGCGTAATGGCGGTGCAACGTGAATTGTGGTTATGGTGCTGGCCGTCTAATTTTACAGCAAGGCAATAACACTACCTATGTACTCCTACGATTCAGGCGTCATATCAGTTTAACGTCTGTGATTCCAGTGCTGGCACCGCTTTTATAGCAGTCTAATAAACATTACATTTCTATTCCTATGATTCAGCAAGCGATGTAGAATCATTGCTCGACCCCGGAGGAATACACTAACGAAAGTTACGATGATATGCACATGATTGCACCATGAAGTGCACTTAGTTTCGATAATACTGACGTACATACTCTAACGTGAGGACTGACGTTACGTCGCAACATAAGTTGCCCTTTAAACGCCAGTGTTGTCGGCGCGCCTGGTAACCACGATGTGCACACAGCTACTACACTTAGAAAAACGCATCGATACACCTCGTAACGCTTTTCTCAAAGCCATAAAATGCAGCATAGAAGTACTCGCCTGCTGCTTCGCATGAAACCGATTCCCACAACGCGTGGGATCTGCCGCATTTTTCTGAAAGAATTCGACACGCGCTGAAAGTTTGGTGTACTTGATATAAAACATTGGGCGCTACACAACACTCAAATTTTGCGTTTTTTTTCTTTTTTAAGTAGTCTTCCTGGATGAATACTTTGCCTTCTGAAGGACGGTGTTCTGTTGCATGTGTCACCCTGTGGATGCGGTCGAGAGTGCAGTAAACCTACATGATATTGATATTGCCGTTGTGCCACCAAGACATAAGCAAAATAGAAACGACGAAACGGGAGACGATGAACCACGTGTGGAGTAAATGTAGGTGGGCTAATGGAAGCGTGCAACCATACTCCGGAAAAATAACTTTGACCCTACTTCAACGGCATGACCAGGTCACTCAGTTACCTTGAGTGTTTCTATCTAGATCGTAACCATGCTTGGGTTGACAACCTTATAAATATATGTGCGAGACCAAATAGCAAAACGATGTGTCACATAGCAGGTCCATATTATTCACGGACAAAAATTAGCCCATTTTCTATCCATACACGTCTCGAGAAATGAAGGATGCTGGAACGCCCCGAAATTTCGCAAATCGAGGTACTTCGCGCCGAGATAAAACGGACTGTATTAAAAAAAACTGATTCTGCCACAGACGAATGGTACATTCTAAAATTACCTATATTAGGAAAATTGAGCAGTTGCCGTGCTTTCTATCTTAAACATGGCCGAAATAAATGCAGTAACAGAAAAAAGTACTTCCCTTCAATGCGGTGTATCACGTCGGCTCCGTGATTTTCCTGCGTTCTTTGGTGGATTTTAGAATGCTCTGTGAAATCTGCCTAATCAGTGATCGACGGAAGTGGCGAGGACCTTCCCTATACCACAGTTCTCAAGGTAGGCCCATTTTCTTGCCATCTTTCGGTGTTCTGTGCCGCCACGTCGGTGGCAAAGAGAAGCCTACATCGAACACATACGACACCATTGCCTGGCCGCTGAGGAGGTAGGGTGGGCTAGGCCTGACGTGTCGTGGGACTTTTTTCGGAGACCACCGTTTTCCATCAGCCGAGTCTATCGGGCGACGGCCTACATTAACGCTCACGCATCACGATGGCTACACATGACAAAAAACACACAGGCACTAGGCAACATGCAAAACAGTACACGATCTGGCAGTGGAACTGCCGGGGTTACAGAAACAAGTGTGGCAATCTCCAGCAATTTGTATACAACTGCGAGAGAAAGCCGGACGTGATCCTCTTACAGGAGACAAATGACCCGGTCAAACTCGCTTGCTACAAAGCCATAGATGCGGCCGCGTCTAGCGAGGGGCAGAGGCAGAGACGACGCCGAGTTGCGTCGACCGGCGTTATGGCGACGTTGCCGGCCGCCGCGGTGCTCGTTCGTCGCAACCTAACAGTGGCGCAGCGTGAGCTTCAAGGGGTCAAGATACCGCACGTGTTTGTGGAGCTAATTCTGAGGAGGGGTCAAGGGCTATTCGTATTGAACGTATACAGCAAGCACTCGCTGCAGCAGAGATTCCGGGAGCTGTTCAGCAAGGCACGCGCAGTCGCTGGCCATGAGCCGCTGCTCGTCGCGGGAGACTTCAACGCGCCTCACGCGGCCTGGGGATACGCACGAGAACCACCCAAGGGCAGGCACCTGTGGGAGGACTCGGCAGACCAGCGACTGGAACTCATCACGAACCCTGCCGATCCCACGCGCAAGAGCAACAGCGCATGCGTTGGCACGCTACCGGACCTTGCATTTGTGGCGAACATAGCCAACGCGCGGTGACTCAACATGCAGGAGGATGTCGGAAGTGATCATTCCATAATGGAGATTCAAATAGACACAGGGCAGCATACTAGGGGATGTCACTTCGAGAGCCAAGGGAAAGCCGGGGGGCGTAGGCTCCGTCTCGTAAAATGGGACGCATTCCGCAAGACACGCAAAGAACGCGTGCGAGGCGACCGGCCGATAACGAACATTGACGAATGGACTGAGACGCTCAGGGCAGACGTGGACGCGGCAGCGCACGAGGTCCCTCCCGAGGCAAACCTTCAAGTGATCGATAGCAGGCTCCTGCACATGTGGGAGGCGAAGCAAGCTTTGTTGATGAGATGGAAGCGTCAAAGGCACAATAGGACGCTAGGCAGGCGCATAGCCAGACTGAACAGGGACAGAGAACACGACGCCTTCCAGGTATGTCGCGCGCAATGGGAGGATACGTGCAATGGCCTCGAAACTCAGATGCGCGAGGCGAGCGCTTGGCGCCTCTTCCGGCACCTTCTGGATTCGGAGAAAACCAAGACCGTTCAGGGGCACAAAGTTCGCAGATTCGTACTCGACTTTGGGGGCACGCCAGATGAATTTCTTAAGGCCGTGCGCGAGCGTTACTTTATAGCGGGAGTAAGAGAACAGCACGCAATGTACGACGAAGGCGACAACGAGAAGCTAGACGCGAAGTTTAGTGAAGCAGAAATCAGGGCGGTCCCAAGCAGTCTCCACACCAGGTCGGCTCCCGGCCCGGATCGGGTGGCCAACAAGACTCTACGCAACCTGGACGACGAGTCAATTACACGACTGACGGCCTACGTTAACGAGTGCTGGCGAGAGGGCTCCCTCCCCAATGCGTGGAAAGGGGTCCGCGTGGTCATGACTCCTAAACCGGGAAAGCAGGTGACGATCGATAACCTAAGAACAATCTTGCTCATGTCGTGCGTGGGCGAAATCATGGAACACGCTGCCCTGACTCGCGTGACTGGTTACCTCGAAGACGCCGACCTCTTCCCCCTCACGATGTTGGGATTTGCTCACAACCTTTCCGCGCAGGACGTGATGCTGCAGCTCAAACACCAGATCGTAGACAACACTTCTCGTTCCACCAAGGCGATTCTCGGCCTTGATCTGAAAAAGGCTTTTCACAGTGTCGAGCACGCGGCGATTCTCGACCGTGTCCCGTTACTGGGATTAGGCCTAAGAATTTATAACTACATACGAGATTTCCTCACGGGCAGGCGTGCAAACGTCGTCGTAGGCAACGCGGAATCAGCAGAATTCGAGACGGGCCCGATGGGTACGCCGAAGTGCTCTGTCGTGTCGCCCATGTTGTTTAATCTCGTCCTCCTTTGGCTTCTGGAAAAACTAGCTCCAATCGAGGGGCTGCATCACAGCCTCTACGCGGACGACATCGCCCTCTGGGTCCCCGTAGGAGGTGGGACGGCAACGTAGAACGAACGCTTCAGATGGGCGTGGACGTGGTCCAGGAGTTCTTGCGAGGCCCGGGCCTCGAATGTGCGGCGGCCAAGTCTGAGCTATTGTTCTACAGAACCACGAGCAGGGGCCGCAAAACCATGCTTCCCAGCGGGGGGCGATCCGAAATTACAGTACTAACGGCGGACGGCGTTCCCATACCGAGCGTAGAGCACATAAGGCATTGGGACTACACCTGCAGGCCAACGGTCACAACGGTGAGATGGTACGAAGACTTAGACGCTCAGTAGACGACACAATTCGAGTAGTCTGCCGCATAACGAACAGACGCAGTTGTATGCGGGTAAGCTGCGCGATCCGTCTCATACAGGCGTACGCGATAAGTCGCATAACGTTCGTAGCCCCTTCTCTAAAATGGCTGGCGTCTGAACAAAACAATATCGACTGCATGATACGCAAAGCTTTCAAGAGGGCGGTCGGCATCCCTGTCATTGCGAGCACGGACACGTTCTTAGAGCTTGGCTTGCACAACACCCTGGCCGAACTGATCGAGGCGCACAACATCGACTGTCCAAGCGACTGTTCAAGTCCAAGACCGGCAGGCGCATCCTCGAGTCACTCGGTATAACATACCACGCACAATGCGGGGAGAAGAGGGTGGTTCCGATCACGGTCCGCGACCGTCTCACCGTCCCGCCGCTCCCCAAGAACATGCACCCAACGCACAACGTCGGGCGCCGCAACAAAAGAGCATGCGACCTGCAAAGAATGTATGGCAATCGCGAGGAGGCGGTGTAAGCGGACGCTGCGCGATACCCAGAGGGAAGGTGTGCTCACGCGATCGCAGTTGTGAATCACACGGGCAAATGCATCGCGAGCGCCACGGTGCGTACGGTACACATAGAGGCGGCCGAAGAGGCGGCGATCGCTCTAGCACTCTAGCACGCCAGCCACGAAATGCGGTAGCGCGCTTCGCGCGCGGCCGCACCTCGTGGTTGGCGGCCCGCATACTTCAAACTCGCTATGGGAGCAGGGACGGCGGCGACCTTCGAGGAGCGATGGCCTCGACGTCACCGTCCTCGCTTTTGTAAACCGAAAATGCGACGGTCTTCCTCTTGTTGACCCCGCCTCACATCACCATACCGCTTGCAGGCAGCAGGCGGCCCACACGGCGGCTCGAGGTCTCACTCACCGAGCCACGGCCGACTCGGTGGTCACCTCCACCTCCGAGAGTGTGCGAACACAACAACAGCAACCGGAATGGCAGGGGCGATCATTCAGGCACCACATTCAGGGACACCACACAACATTACAGACTAAACGGACGCAAATACCCTCCACCACACGACAAATTAAACAAAAGACAGGCCGTAACTTGGAGGTTACTACAAACAGACACTTACCCCGGCGCAGCGATTGTACGCATCTGTTATCCGAACATATACCCTATGGACGCGTGTAAAGCATGCGGGGAAGTAGCCACACTGCGGCATATGCTTTGTGAATGTGCCGGGGAGCTAATAGGCAGTTATAGTTTAGCGAGCTTAGCGGAATAGCGGACGTAGCGGAAAAGCGGTACCGAAATGCGCATGCGCAGCACGCTAACCTACCCGTAGCGTTTACCGTACGCACGCTATTTTTCACATTTAGCGTTATCGTGTTTGCGTGGTTATCGTAGTGTACGTAAAACAAGGCGGCGGTATTTTACGCCCACTTCGAACTGAATCGAGCGTTAATGTGGACGGATCCAAGTCATTCTTAGCACACGACTGAGTGAAATGGCGTCGCGTGCCTTCGGGTAGCTTGGACGATCGGCTAGTACGGATAAGTTAGCGTAGTTTTTGAAATCGCCTCCCATTTCGAACGTCTCTATGCCTAACTAGAAGATCGGTGCAACAAGATCCGAAGCGTCAATAAGTCGCCAAGTGAGAATGCGACTACAGAGGCCCTCATATTCCGCATCACAGAATAGCATCACGTAATCGTCGGTAACTTTTTTCTCAATAAATGTTATGAGGGTTAAGAAATATGGCTGCCAGAGCCCTAGAGTTGCTACAATATCTCGATTTTGCCTGTAAATATGGAGCGTTATATATTGGTGTTAAAAAGCGTGTGCGATTACCTACTGAGACGTATCACCGTCTAAATTGCCTAAAATACATTACTACAGATTAAATGTGCTGACTTAGAAAACTAGCGGGGCATGGATATTATACAGACTTGTACACGTTGCATTTAATAATTAACCAATTAGAATTACAATTACTTCCTTTCAAACGCAATTCATTGCACTGGTCAATTACAACCCCAGAAAGTAACAGAGCAATAACACAAATCTAATCGTTTATGTGCTGTACTTTCCTTCAAAGCTTTATTGTTGTAACACATTAACACATGTGTACTCAAAATACAGCAAACTACTGTAGCTCGCATGGTAAAGAGAAGGCTGTAGGCTTGCGTCAAGGCTGGGAGGCTTACTGAGGCTTCTATGATATAGTGTTGCACGTTGTCAAATATAAACGGGAGCTGTTTTCGAAGTTGTCGTCGCTAATTATTCCTCGTTTCCTCGTGAAGAGGCCATCTGCTACACTGAACGATCTCTCAATGCAAGCGCTGGAGTGGAGGGCCGTATTATAACGAAGTAACACCTTGCTCACCAGCTACAGTTGCGCAGTGCTTCGATGCTTAGGCTCCGCGTCCTCTATGAAGCGTTGCGCTTCGCTGTTGTCGACGCCCGGGTAAGGTGTTGCAGGTAAAGTAAAAAAAGGTGAAAAAATAGGCTCTGTAGGGAACCCCTGTTAACTGCCCTAGAAGACTGGTTAAAATATGATTTTGAAAAAAAAAGTTATTGGATACCGGTAATCAATGACAAGAAAATGTAATTCAACTATAAAAAATGTTACAATTTCGAAAAATAATTGATTATATTACAAAATTACAAGAAAATGTAGTTGATAGCCAGTAATCGATTACGTGTAACTCGTTACATACAACTCTGACCGCGACACATTGAGATGAGCTGGTCTCGCATAAACCCTTGAATTATTGTGACATAGAAATGTCATCAAAACTTACAAACACTTCTTTGAGTCTTCTTTTATGGCTCATTAGGTTAAACGACATGTGCCAAGTACGATGTGCGATAGCTTTCTACCAGAAAATGTTAGGTTTCTTTCAATATAGACGAGCGTCTAGAAAGTGATCCACGTGGGCAGTTTGTGAGCAATTGGAGGATGCTTTCTAAGACATAGACGATCTAACAACTTCAGGATTGGCTCCATGCACAGTGGCAGAATGCGTGGCCTGTAATTAATCTTCTATCTGAGACGGGTTACTGCTCTCCCATGGCCGAGTACTTATGCAGTACTCGAAATTTTTAAGCACATTTTATAAGCACAGAATGGCACACTGTCTTAGCGGTGGGCATGGTGTAAGACATATGCTATTCAGGGGAGAACACTAGAGAGACACGATCGACCAGAAAAAGTAATAACGCCGAGTGCCCGTCGGGCCGCTGACTACAGCGGGTACCTATCGGCGGGATCACTGACCTTCAAGACAAAAACTCGTTCCTGCAGAAACTCGCGCTTCGCCCGAAACCGGATTTTGCTGGTCAGCGAACGCGGCTATGACACGCCAGCAACTATAGTTGGAAACGCATACCGCGTTTTTCACAAATGTAAAATGCGACTTGCGGCGAACGCCACCGTTGCAGCCGGACACATCTGTTGTACAGTAATGATGCAGAAAGCGTGCGGCATTTTAGGGGCGAAGCTCCTTAAAGCGGCACCCGTTCGTCCCTCGTAGTCGTAGTGGTCGTAGTGCGTAACCAGTCGTAACGCTAGTACCAGATCTTGACCTCCAAGGTGGTGCCGGTGGGAGATTTTTTCTGTGCGTTGTTGAACAATAAAAAAATTCGCAGCCTGCGCGTTAACTAAAAGCCGAATTCTTCTGTCTCTCATTCCCCATTAGCAGCCATTGGCATGTTCCAGTAGGAAACGTTAGTAGAAGTGTAAGTGTTAGCTAAAAGCCGACTTCTTCTGTCTCTCATTCCCATTAGCAGCCATTGTTTACCTCCAAGGTAGTGCCTGGTGAGATTTCTCCTGTGCGTGATTAAACAATAAAAATGTTGTTCAAAACGCCGTTGATTGATGAAATTAACCAACGAAAGACGCCAGATGTTTTCTAAAAGCAGAACGAAAGAACGCCAGCTGCTTAACGAAAGACGCCAGATGTTTTCTAAAGCAATGGTTTTCTAAACAATTAAAATTCACAGCGTACATGTAAAATTAAAGTGAGCTGCAAGTCGTCATAACTCTCATCGAACCTTTAGTATAAACGCGCCCGATCTCACATCGGTGATGATGTACTGGGCAGAATTCACGGAAGATTCACGGTTTACCGATGAACCTCCGCAGCTTCGCCCACTCATCATCATTCACTCCGTGGATATGCTGTGATTTTTTATGCTTGAATGCACAATACATATTTGGTGAACACGATGTCATAGGTGCAGCTACACACGGCTCCTGAAATTGCCTACGGAGCCTTTCAAACAAGACCATTGCAAGACGTCAACGAAAGGCGACTTGCGTCGTACGGGAAACGCATGCAGCCAACGCCACGTCATGTTCTCCGTGCATGCAGTTACACAATTTAGACGCACCACAGTATTTTTTTACGAAACAGAAGAGCATGGAAAATTACACAATTTCCCGCTAAAGGGGACCCTGAGGCGATGGGAAGCCGGTGCACTGGCACGATCGCGTTCCGTTGGCGTTCTTTGGGCATGCTACCGACCTCGCGTCGTGGAACGCGAAGAGGAACGCTACGCGCGTCTTGTCGTTCATCTAGCCTGGCCGTTAATTCTCACAGGGCGAGCGGGGAACGCAGTCGGCAGGCATGCGAGAGGGGGGCAGCGTAGAAGAGGAGAGAGAGGCGGAGGGGACGCGCATGCGCTGGTGCTCATCGCGGCGTTGCACAGGAGAGAATTTCGGCATGTCTAGCCCGCGTTTCAGAGGGGAAGTGGAGAGGAGGATGGGAGAGGGAAAGTGGAGAGGGGAAAGGGGAGGGAAAATGTGGAGAGGGAAAGTGGAGAGGAGGAGGGGGAGGGGAAGTGGAGAGGGTATGCGCATGCGCAGTAAGGGTGGTCACGCCGCACACCACCACCATTGAACTCCGCCATAAGATACTTCGCATCTAAAAAGGGGTCACAAGCAGTAAAGAGATCGCCAGGCGCGTTCGAAGTATATGATGAACGTGGTGTTCCAAGTATGCGTTTCCCGGTTAAGAATTATGCTTGAATGACCTGCAGTGGGGAAGCGGCAACTACAGCAGACAAAAAGCGAAGTGATATCGCATCAGCTTGTTATATTAAATAAACACCAGCCCATCAGCGATTTCATGTGTGTTATGATAGCGCAATGGATAGGCTACGCATAGATATACGACTTTGGAAGATCAGCGTGAACACTATCAGGCACGATATTTGATTACCCTTCTTACAATGAATTCAAGTAGGGCTCTGCTCAATAGTTCAAGGCTGATTCACATAAACTAATATGCAATAAGGTGACGTCACAGCTTCACTGACTCACCGACACCTCAGCGAGACCTGGAGCCTTTGTTTTTTTAGCAAGATGTGGATAACATTGCGAAGCTCAGGTGCGCTAGTAAATCTTGCACCCTTGGTGATATGAAACACAGTTTCCTGCGCGGAGTGAGTTACTCCCTGAGTTAGTAGTCGTTACCGAATTCATGATTGTATCTATTCAAGGGTGCCTTCGGGAAAAGTTAATCGCGTAGCCTCCTTAGATGTTCATTTTCCAATGCGATATTTTTGCCAAGTTTTAAACGCAAAAAAATCGGCAGCTAATCCCACGCTTTGTGGCAATCGGTATCATGCAGAACAAGCAGTCAGCGAGCAGTTCTATGCTACATTTTTTTTTCTTTGAGCCCAGCGACGAGGTGGATCGACGTGTTTTTATATGTGTAGCAGTTGTGTGCACATCATGCGTTTACCAGGTATGTCAACAAAACTGGCATTTAAAGGGTAACATATGGTCTGCCGTAACTTCAGCATTCACATAGAACACATTCATCAGTATTACCGAAACGAAGTGCACTTTGAGGCGCAATAATGTGAATATCATGTATCATAAGTGTACATATATAGCGTTTATTGCTTCGTTATAAAATTAGGTAGCCAGCTCCACAACGACATTTGACGTTACACCGACGTCATGCCTGCATAGGGTGTTTTTTTAAAGCAGTTTCTAGACCTGGCGTGGCTGTGTTGTAAAATACCTGACTACAACGCAAAATGATTGGTTTGGATTCCTGCTGCGATCATAGTTTGAAATGCGAAGCATTTCTTAGTAAACCTTTCGCACTTTGAGCGTTTCTATCTATCTATCTATCTATCTATCTATCTATCTATCTATCTATCTATCTATCTATCTATCTATCTATCTATCTATCTATCTATCTGTCTAGCCGCCTACGTCTCAGTGCTCTCATGGTCGCCTCCTTAACCCAGTGTAGACCAAAATTGGCATGGGAGGGTAAGAGGATTTCACGAATATGATTGTATGGTCATGACATGAACAATGTGAAAATCATCTCCGGCACGTCGTCAAACCCTTTCCACTAGACACATGTGGCACATACCCGTTTGCCACGGGCTGCGGTGTACGGGTATGCGCCACAGGTGATTAACAGTTTATATCTACCCAGGAACGGCGAGAACAGAGATTAGTAACTTAATGCGAGAGCGTTAAAAAAAAACGAACATCGGCAGCGTTGACTTGCCGAATGGAAAGAATGAAAATTAGGATCCCAGAAGGAATCGAACCCAAGCATTCTGCGTGGCAAGCAGGTATTCTACAACTGAGCCACGCCAGGTCTCTAAACTGGTTTGGAAAAACAGCCTACGCCGGTCTAATATAGGTGCAACGTCAATTGCGTTTGTGGTGCTTGCTATCTAATTTTACAAGAAAGGCAATGAGCACTACATGATTCTCCTACGATGTGTACTCCTGCGATACAGGCGTCATATCAGATTAACGTCAGTGGTTTCAATGTTGGCTCCACTTTTATAGCAGTCTAATAAACATTAAATTTGTATTCCTATGATTCAGCAAACCATATTGAAGCATTGCTCGACCCCGGAGGAATACATTAACGAAAGTTACATATGATATCCACAACACAGCACCGTAAAATGCACTTCGTCCGCCAGAATGACGCAGCGTCCTCTTTATTTCTTACGAGGCTGGGCGATGGCCTCATGCTGACCGAGGATGACGCCAGATTGGTTGGCAGCCGCTTTGTAGACTAGGCAACGTAGGCCACATACGCCCAGCTGGTATACGAATACAACAAGCGCCATCCACTGATGTTGGTCTACGTAGCACTATCCAGGCCTACCAGCCTCGACGGCCAACACCTCACCAACGCGAAGGGTGGCTTCAGATTCCGACATGTCGCCGGCTCTATCGACTCACAATTCGTCAACAAAATGACCGAGGCATCCCCGAATTCCAACAGCTCTACTATGCCACATACTTCACTACACATGGACACCACGTCACCGCGATCACGACCGGATCCTAAAATGAGTCATGACCAGCTGCTGGTGCTCACTGATCACGGTGATGATGACATTGTTCAAGAACTGTCAGGAACTTCTTCCACACATGCACACGGGTTCGTGAAACGTGTGTGCGTTCTCCATCATAAGGGACAAGTATAAACACTACGTATCAGCTTACCGCTTGTGGTGTTGGTAGTAACCACGTTGCCGTTGGCAGCGTTGCCCAACCGTAAACAACTCGCATATATAACACATATGCGGCTCTTGAACGTATATGTGTGGGTATAAAATTTATACAAATCTTTAACGTCATTTTGTGACGTGTCGCTCAGTAAAAAAATTACGCCACAGTCACCTTCCCGCCGCATGCTTCGCATAACATCGACTCCCACGGTACGTGGGATCTGCCGAATTTTTTAAAATATTTGCATACGTGGGTTCAACGCTGCAGATGCTGGTTTTTCTTAACGCTTCCCCATTTAAATTGCGAACTCTGTTCTCGACATTCCTCGGTGGATATTACCTGTCAATCACCTGTGGCCCATACCCGTACACCGGGGTCAGTGGTAAACGGGTATGTGCCACACGTCTCCGGGGGAAAGAGTTTGACGACGTACGCGGCAGGATTTTCACGTTATTCATGTCATGACTACACTGTCATATTCGTCAAACCCTCTTACCATGGCATGCCAATTTTTTGTCTACACCTAGTTAAGAAGGCGATCATGAGAGAACTCAGACGTGGGCGGCTAGATAGATAGATAGATAGATAGATAGATAGATAGATAGATAGATAGATAGATAGATAGATAGATAGATAGATAGATAGATAGATAGATAGATAGATAGATAGATAGATAGATAGATAGATAGATAGATAGATAGATAGATAGATAGAAACGCTCAAAGTGCCTCGGGTTCGCTAAAAAATGCTTCGCATTTAAAAACGTTATACCGTTACCAGTGCGATAATGTTTCGCGTGTTCTCAGGAACACAGCCGTGTACAGTGGAAGTCCACGATTGATTACATGAATCAACTTTAATTTGATTGAAGTAACTTTGCTGCTTTGGATTAATTTTAATGAGAGGATGCCCATGTCTACACGTTTGGAAAAAAGGAAAAAGGAAGCCAGTGCAGCCTGTCACCAATACGTTCTTCGTGAACCTTCAAAAATGTACAGCGTCCAATAAACGTACAGCTGCTTATTAGGCTGATTTGGAAAAAACGCCAGGCCTGCGCGGAATGCGCAGCACAGTCACAGCGAAAGCTTGAAGAGCAGTATTTCTAGAGCTCGTTGTAAACTCTCTTGGTGCTACTAAAAGACGTAAACTAGCAAGGTACCCACTTCGTCATAAATCACATTATTTGTGAAGTTGGGAAGCACATACAACGCCATTATTCATCATTCTGCGCAGACTCGAGGTACCAGCTACACATCTGTAAGCCATTATGTGCACTTTGTTGACCTGACGACTGATGAAAATGAAGAATTGTGGCTCAGCTCTTTGTAAAGGGTTGGAAGCTTTCAATGGCTCACCAGTTACATAATTCGCATTGTGTGATTGCCGGTCGCTATTTCGCTCTACCACCATGCAATATACCATACGCTGACGTGAGAAAGAGAGAGGGAGAAGGGGGGAAGAAATTTATTGAGACCCTGATGAAATGGGTCATGCGCTTATGGGCTTCCTTGGCAACCAATACAAGTGCACTTGCGAGGAACCCGCTACGCTATAAATCATTGTAATTTTTGAGAAGTAGGGAAGCAGGCACTATGCCATTTTTCGTCATTCTACGGAGAGCCGTGGTACCTGCTAAATGCATGTAAGGCATTATGCGCACTTTGTTGATGCTGTGCCTGATGACGATGAAGAATTATGGCGGAGACCTTTTGTAATGGGCTGGAAACATTCAACAACCTACTCGTTGCGCAATTCGCATTGTGTGACGCCTGGTTACAGAATTCGCGTTGTGCGACGCTTGGTGCTGATTTTACTCTCCTACCATGCTATATTGCATATGCTAATGTGGTTCCTTCCCGACATGAAGCCTGTATAGGGTCTTTCTGCAAAGCAGTCTCAAGCACCGGCATGGATCAGAGGTTGAATGCTGAGCTCACACGCAGAGGGCCCAGGTTCGAACCTCGTTCCATCGTGGAATTTTTTTCCTATTTCGTTTTTTTTTCTTACTTCGATCGATAGTGGTTACGGACACCGGCGGCGGCGGCGGCGGCGGACAACTACGGCACCAAAAACGGCCGCTGAAATGATCTCATAACAGCTTTCTCTGTAAACCTTCTAATCGCGAGTAATGACGCACTTTCGCGCTGCTCCTTCTCTTGCAGTACCTAATGTCCCGCGCATGCGCAGGAGTCTGCTCTACACCAGGTTCGCTGCATCCGGGTATCGAACGACGTTCGATACCCGGATGCTACTGTTCGTGAATGCGGGGGGGGGGGGAGGGGCTCGCATTGTCGTCTGCGTCGCATTTCTATGGAGCTTCGCTCATTGGTTGTATTCGTGCACGGAACGACTGATAGTTATTTCTTTGTATCGCTGACATTCGAAACTGGAGCATAATGTCCGCAGGCGATTGAAATTCATAATCGGAGCTCGGATCTCGCGCATTTGAAGCCCGTCGTATTGGATATGTTGCAGCACATCCGCAGCCGTTCGTAATGCTCAGCAACTGTTCTTCCACCAATGAGCATGTCATCCAGGCAGCACTGAACCCCTTCAAGTCCGTTCAATATTCCTTCTATATAACTTTGAAAGATTGCTGAAACATGCTGTTGCCTGTACCTCCGCACTCCCCGAGAACTTGGTCGCCGCGCCTTCTTCGAGATTCCCAGCTCAATGCCGTCTTGTTGACAATTGAACAAACGGATCCAGAGACGACTTGCATCGATACCTGGCTTTCGTTCAGAATGACACTTACCATACAAGCTGGTCATCTACTAGCAATGTGGTAAAGTCCGTACACTCCTAAGTGACCCATGTTGCCCGGGTGCTTGTTACCACTCTTTGCCTTGCTTCCCTCTTCCTTTTGATGGCAGGCACGAACAATGTGACATCCTCTTGCAGAAATGACACACCGCAGAGCGAAACCTACAGCTCGTAGCATCGTGGTCACCATTGGAATGGGAACACCGCCCGGTTCTTCACTCCCTGGAACCCTCTTGTTTACCGCCCGGCTTGTCACCCCTCGGTGATTGAGCCCTTTTATGTAACTCGGACGTCGCCGGCAACGCCCCCCTGACGGTCTCCGCTTGCCGCGTCGTATACTCCGCAGCGATGGCCTTTTCGTACGTCTTGTTGAAATCCAACGCAGTCTCAGTCAGGAGACGCCGTTGCAGCAATTTGTCACAAACGCCGCAGATAGACGATCGCGGAGCATGTACTCCAGGGTGACGCCGAGCTCGCAGTGCTCGGAGAGTCGGCGCAAGTCCGCAACAAATTCCGCGACACTTTCACCCGGCTGCTGACAGCGTTTGTGAAATGTGAAACGCTGTACAGTTGCCGAAGGCATTTGCGCGAAGTGGCGCGTGAGCTTAGAAACAATATCCACATACCGTGTCTCAGCCGGCGTAGCCGGTGAACACGACGTACGAAGGATGGCGTATGTAGCCGGTCTACAAACGCTGCACAACACTGCCCGTTGCTGCTGCTCCGTGAAATTGAACGTTAGTCATTTGAGGTACGTAGGCCAGCCTGCCGCGTTATCAGGAAAAAACTCTTCCATATCGCCCAGCCAGCCATATGGAATTCAGTCTTAGCTTTCGAAGCACGCTCATTCGAAGCGTTGTCCGAATCCATCTCGCTCTGCGTACTACCGCCGACGTTCACCGAAGCTTGTCTTCGTTGCCTTGTGTGGCGTCTTACCGCTTGCTTTTGCTTGGAGCTGCAGTCGGTCACCACATCGGTTCGTGAACTCGTCGCCAAATGTTATGTATGCATAATTCTAGTTTATTGCCAGCTGTCTAGCTGAGTACAAGCGTTGCCCAAACCACAGGGGAGACTGAATAGTACGTCAGACGCTACTGTCCACTCACTCCAAGAGCGGCGTCACGGGCCCTCATGGTTGCTGACATAATTTGCTGCTGAATACACAACACTGAGAATCTACAATTACATCACCTGCAGCTTCTTTCTGAAACTGTAAGAACAGAAGCGATACCCTCAACCTTCTAGCTATGTGTGTTGCGATCCACTTGTAAAGGGTGGTTATCACTATAGTCGTGTGGCCGTGTAGCGGGTTGCAGATCTGGGCCGACAAAATACAGCACTTCAACGGCGGCTCCGCCTATCGCCACAACCAAGTCTAGAGGAGCAAGGACAAGATTGTGTACGTGCACAAGCTGTTCGTGGACAACCGGCACATGTCGCAGGAAAGTTAGCATCGCCTCGCTCACTCTTTTCGGTCTTTTCTCCCGAGGAGACCATTGGCGATGGTACCAGACGGAGGCCAGTATTCTCAGCATGCACAACATGTTTTACAGTGAACCTTGCATCGTGATCACAAGCCTTGACTACGCCCATTACAGGGCAAAAGCCTTTTCCAAGTTTCACCGGTTAACTCGGTCCTGTGCTTGTTGCCGCCTCGTTATCCTTGCAAACTTCTTAATCTCATGTACACTAATAAATTTGTCTCTTTCCTGCGCGTACGCGCCTTGTCTTCAAATCTATTCTTTTTAATGTTTATCACCAGCGGTAATGGTGCCTTCTCGCTGCACGTCCTACCCATGCCCGTTTTTTTTTGTTTTTGGCTACAATATCCTTAACGCAAGTTTGTTCCTCGACCCACTCTGCGCTCTTTTCCTTAAACGTTACACCTAGGATTCACCTTCTCATGTGTGGCTAGCTGCACTATCCTGAAATTATGTTGAACATTTTTTTGTAAGCCTCCAGTTTTCTGCCCCTTAGGTAAGTATCGGTTAGATGCAGCCGTTATGAACATTTCGTGTAATACTGGAAACAAACATTTACGTTAAGAAAATGCGTGCCAAGTGGGCTCCATCCCATTCTTATTGTTCTGGTTTGTTCTGATTAGTTCGGTCGCTAACTAGCTGCGTTAGGGAGACGGATTTCCCCGATGGCGTGAAAGTGCGCCGCGGTAGTGTAACGGTTACGCTGCTCAGATACTGACCCGAATGTCGCGGGTTCGATCTCGGCCGCGGCGGTCGCACTTCGATGGAGGCGAAATGCTAGAAGAGCGCATACTGTGCGATGTGAGTGCAGATGGTAAAAAAATATCCGGATCTCACCAGACAAGCGTACCTCATAATCGTATTGTGGTTCTGGTACATAAAACCCCGAGCAATTATTATATTATTAATATTGTTGAAGGGATTTTCTCACAGAAAGTTTAGTATCGGTGTCGGTGACTTCGGCGGCGGCGCCTTTGGTTGTTAGCAAATAAACAGCTTTGGCCATTCGCGAAAATTTGAGGTCAATGCAAATGATGATATGCGCCGGAGGGCGCTGGCACTCAGGTGTTCCTCGCGCCACAGTTTAGGTCTCCATCGAGAAGCGAAGGCAGGCGAGCGATTGGGAAGGCGATATGTGTGTATGTGTGTGCGTACGCGCGCGCCTACGTGCGTGTGTGTGTGTATTTGCGTCCGGATATTGCTATCGCGTTCAACTCTTGGAGAGGAAGCTTAGCGGTCCCCCAATTTTTCATTTACGGGTACAACACATTATCATGTGTTGCGGTAGAACCCATTATCATGCTTCAGATATATTGACTACGAGCAAGCATGAATGCGTGCTGGAGCGGTTAAGACACTCGCATTCAGAGCGTAGAGGCTGAGCCTCAACCAAGCACCAGAAAAAATACTTTGTTTTATTATTTCATATAGTGGTGGGAAATAAACGCCTTAGAGAGAGACGCCCGGATAGCTTGCTAGTTGTGTTGGCATAGAAATACTTACGCAGTTAAAACCAGTTTACGAATTAACGGCAACGCACCGAACTGGAGGATGTCTCAGATCACCTTCCGAATCGTTGACATATACAAATGTCGACGCGTAAAACACGTTATTGTATTTTTTGTGAGTGGCTCGGTGAAACGGCTTGCGCGAATTACGATGTGTCATAGTTTTCGACCCAGATAATTTTAGATTTTTACGATTTCAACCAGTGTATAGCAGGTGATTGACGTGTGCGGTCGGCGTTCTATTCGGGGATATTTGATAAAGAGTGGAACTTCGGGACAATTCATAATTGTGTCCATGCACGGTGTCCATGTGGTGGTCTCAAGGGAGATATTACTGCTCTGCCATACTAGAGTACGTAGTATTCTACATCAAATTACGTCGCAGCATTCGAAGCTCGCCCTCCCTCATTCGCAAACGTGCCTTCCAAACATTCGTCCGCCCACAACTTGAGTTTTCTTCTTCTATCTGGTCTCCCCATCAATAGTATTTCATTACCTCATTAAAATCAATCCAAAACAGGGCCGCTCGTTTCATTGCTGACAACTGTAACTATCGTTCAACTGTGACGCAAATAAAACTCTCTCTTTCCCTCGAGCTGTAAAGTGATCGTCGTAATATTGCCCTGTTGTCGCTATTCCATTAGTATGTGTACCAGTTCGACCATCATGTCTTAGGCCTGCATACATCGCTACACACATCTCGTAGAATACAAAATAAACTAAGTGTCACGCGGCTTTACGGAAACACTGACGCCTTCAACTCTTAGGCGCTTCCGCGTGCCTTACGTCTATGGAATAGCTTACTTGATACTACAGTCGTGGAAACTGACTCAGTGAAATTTCGGCAGTCGCTTAACGCGCATATCACCAACAAACTATGTTCTGCCCAAATTATCATAGGTAATGGTTAGTGTTTTCAGGGGTCATTCAGTTGATTGCTCAGTTACATGTGCGTTGGCGGTCATGTTTAATCCCCCCCCCAATATCCCATTGTATCGGGTTTGTGGTTCTCCCTTCCTTACCATCGTCATCCATCACTCTTTTTTCTCCCCTTTCCCCACCCCCGGTGTAGAGTAGCAGGCTAGAGCATACTATCGCTCAAGCCGACCTCTCTGCCTTTCTATGAATAAACCTCTCTCTCTTCTATGTAACTTGTATTCCACTTTTTGATGTTACCTTTTGTGCCTGGTTCCTGTATCATTCGAGCTTTTATAGCATTTTTTGTACTACTTCTTTGTTTCACATGTTGTGCTCTTGCATCTGTTTTGCTTAATTCATGTAAATTGGTTTATACCTCTTGTGTATGCAATTCCTGTTTAGCCCCCCTTACCCAATGCCCGCGTGGCCATGCAAAGTATTTCATATAAATAAATAAATAAATAAATAAATAAATAAATAAATAAATAAATAAATAAATAAATATTCTAAACACAATTTAATGGTCCGGTTTCCTAGCGATAGGGCAGCAAATCCGGGCTCCTATAGTAGTGAAGTTAGTACTGTAAACACTCCATGTTCGATTCTTAATTCGTATAGTTTAACCATACCAGAGTACAAGGCACTCTAAATCATTCATCTTTTGTTCTGAATACAGTCATTTAAAACACAGCATGCAGCTTTTATACAGTTCCACACTCAGTACTGAACTTTTTCCAAACATGAGCACATAGCAGCAGTCGCACATGGCTCCTAAAATCATTGATAGAACCGTCAGAAGAAGATTATTGCAGAAATTTGAAAGAAAAAATCACAGCATATCCACGAAGTGAATGATGATGAGTGGGCGAAGCTACGGAGGTTCATCGGTAAACCGTGAATCTTCCGTGAATTCTGCCCAGTACATCATCGCCGACGTGAGATCGGGCGCGTTTATACTAAAGGTTCGATGAGTTATGACGACTTGCAGCTCACTTTAATTTTACATGTACGCTTGTGAATTTTCATTGTTTAGAAAACCCATTGCTTTAGAAACATCTGGCGTCTTTCGTTAAGCAGCTGGCGTCTTTTCGTCTTGGTTTTTAAACACCTCTGGCGTTCTTTCGTTTTGCTTTTAGAAAACATCTGGCGTCTTTCTTTGGTTTATTTCATCAATCAACGGGCGTTTGAACAAACGTTTATTGTTTAATCACGCACAGGAGAAGAATCTCACCAGGCACTACCTTGGAGGTAAACAATGGCTGCTAATGGGAATGAGAGACAGAAGAATTCGGCTTTTAGTTAACGCGCACGCTGCGAATTTTTTATTGTTCAACAACGCACAGGAAAAATCTCCCACCGGCACCACCTTGGAGGTCAAGATCTGGTACTAGCGTTACGACTGGTTACGCACTACGACGACTACGAGGGACGAACGGGTGCCGCCTTAAGGAGCTTCGCCCCTAAAAATGCCAGACTGGAACGAAGTTCGAACCTGGGCCCTCTGCGTGCGAGCCCAGTATTCGGCCTCTGAGCCATGCCGGTGCTTGAAACTGCTTTGCAAAAAAATTACAGCATATCCACGGAGTGAATGATGATGAGTGGGCGAAGCTGCGGAGGTTCATCGGTAAACCGTGAATCTTCCGTGAATTCTGCCCAGTACATCATCACCGATGTGAGATCGGGCGCGTTTATACTAAAGGTTCGATGAGTTATGACGACTTGCAGCTCACTTTAATTTTACATGTACGCTGTGAATTTTCATTGTTTAGAAAACCATTGCTTTAGAAAACATCTGGCGTCTTTCGTTAAGCAGCTGGCGTCTTTTCGTTTTGCTTTAGAAACATCTGGCGTTCTTTCGTTTTGCGTTTACAAAACATCTGGCGTCTTTTCGTCGGTTATTTCATCAATCAACGGCGTTTGAACAAAATTTTTATTGTTTAATCACGCACAGGAGAAATCTCACCAGGCACTACCTTGGAGGTAAAGAATGGCTGCTAATGGGAATGAGAGACAGAAGAAGTCGGCTTTTAGCTAACGCTGCGAATTTTTTATTGTTCAACAACGCACAGGAAAAATCTCCCACCGGCACCACCTTGTAGGTCAAAGCGTAAGACTGGTTACGCACTACGACTACTACGACTACGACTACGAGGGACGAACGGGTGCCGCCTTAAGGAGCTTCGCCCCTAAAATTGGCGCTCGCCGGAACCGAAGTGCACACAGCGAACACAGCACGCGTTTCTGCTTGCAATTACGCATTCAAGGTGCACTGCAGTATGCGTTTCGACAATGAAGAGCAGGGAAACAAGAATAACAAACTACATAACAGATTATCAGACACGCTCGACCAATACCATGCACGAAGTCATAGCCGCATGCGTTTTCCAGGAAAAGAATTACGGTTCGATTACCTGCAGTTGCTGGGAAGTGGCAACTGTAGCATACAAAGAATGAAACGACATCACTACGCTTTACTATCTGAAATAAGAATCAGCAAAACAAATCATTTTTGCTGTATTGTGATACCGCTATGCTAGCACCACGGATACGTAGGACACCGCGAGGTCAGGGTGAAGTCTATCGCACAATACATCTCATTGCCTTACTCTATATGACATCATGTACTGAGTTGCGCAATCGCTCAAGGCAACATCATTTATAATGAGGTTAGTTGACACCGCCGCTTCGCTGACGAATAACCACAGTAGCGTGGATTGCATCATTTTTGTTTTACAAACAAGATATAAATAACACTGATAGTTTTATTGGCGAGAGTAGATTTGACTTATTTCAGAACCTGGAAGCAGCTTTCTTGCGCAGAGTCGTCCAAACAAGTCGCTCAAGAGCACTCCCTTAGTTAGTGGTCGGTACCGGAATCATGGTGTCATCTGTCCAAGGGTACTTCCGCGAGATAATCGATAGTGTAGCCTTGCGTGTTTGTTTTTATGTGATATACTTGTGGAGAGCTAAAGGGAAGAAGCTATGTCGCAATCTGTGTGATAGTATTCGCACGCAGAGAGCCGTGTGTAGCGGACACCTTTCTGTAGACGTTTTCAAAATCACAAAAAAGATGCCGATTCAGCAAACCAATAAGGCGTTCTTCCTTAGGCGACACACAAGCACAGTGTATGTTAAAATGTTTTTCGGCGCATGCGGTTTCCACGTTCCATGGGAAACTCGCTGTCTAATGGGCTGCTTCGTCAAGCCTTCTAATGGCGAGTGATGCGGACCCGCCTGGCGGTTTCTTCTCTTGAAGCCAGCTAATGTTCTGCGTATTCGCAGGTGTACTCCACGTGTGTGCTCTCCGCGAGGACGGTGTTCGACACACAGATGCCGCCGTTCATGACTTCGCTTGGCTGCCTGGCTGTCAGCATACCGGTTTCCGTTAAAGAGACATCGCAAGCAACGCGAATGAGTAGTGGAGGGGTCGTCGTTACACCAGAAGAAATTATACATCTTCAACGTTTACAGCAATGCCAACTTTAATTACATCTTGGCGATGAAGTTCTGAGAAGTCGGGTCACGGCTAATCTTCCTTAAATTTATTCTAAACTGCCTGTTCTTGTTGTGGTAGTTAATTTTCCAGCACATCGCGACTTACATCGTTCGTTCTTTTATCGGTGTTCTTGGACGCAGATGTTCGTCAGACCGTTGGAATGACTTGGGACTACACTTTAATGCAATGCAGGGTACAGCATTGACGAGCTTTATATTTTATTAAGGTCAATGCCTTCAGTGCCAAAGTAGACGCGAAAAGTGACCGTCGGCGTTAATACGAGTGTTGCAAAAACTCATCCGCACATGATGATGTCGCCATATGACGTCATCACTACCTCTCATATCGCGAAAATGTTTGACGTTATCATGACACCACTATGAGGTCACATAACGTGATGCCGCATTATGAGGTCACATAACGTGCTGCCGCATTATGAGGTCATCGCAGGACATCGTCGCTTTTTCAAAAAAAAGGGGGGGGGGCAATCCCAGAGGCACTCCAGAACCACGTGAGGGGTAGAAAGCTTTCAACGCCTACGATCTTGAAGACAATGCAAAACCACGTAGGTTGCAGAGAGCTTTCGGGGGAGAGAGGGGTCTAATAATATCCACTGAGAATAAGAACAACAGGAGTGCACTTAACTGGGCTCGTTGGTACATGATTAAGACGAGAGCAATCAGCCCTCTTACCCCTCTTTGCGCATTGCGCAGTTATTGTGTTTTTGTTGTTCTGCGCAGTGCTTCCGTGTATATTGCAAGTCCAAGCAATAAACCAGTGGTTGTTACTTGAAGCGCTTGTGTCTGTCGTGCTTCTCCGTCCCGTGTTTAGCGCTGTTTGCTCTCATCCTAAGAAGAGCAAGGATACGAAGATGCATTTCGCCTTCGCTCTCTCAGCAAAATGCACAAGGGTGTCGGTGACACTTTTGATGGAACTCATTTTGCATCGTCTTCATGCGACCTTCATGTTTGGCGTTCAAGGCCAAGAGAACTTCACTCAGAACTTGAATCTCATTTCTTTGAGGCCATTAGTTTTCCCAAGATAGCTTTCCGGCTCTGCCACAGACTTTACGCCGAGCTGGAACAGCTTCGTAGTTCTAGCTTGCTGTTCTAGAAAAGACGGAGATTTACGGTGGCCTGTACTGGCCTTGGTGTTTGTTAATCTTTTCTATTTGAGTCCGGCAGGCCTCCGAGGCACAACGGCTTAAGTTGGTGCTTTCTTACTACTCTGTGTTGGTGGTAAGGTCTGACCCATTGCGTGTGTCTATATCTGTTTCTTTGCTAGCGTTCGCAGTTGTCTCTTTTAGGGAAGTGCGTGATTTTGTTGTCTGCTTTTTGTATGGGATCTGTTACTGGTGTTATTATCACGTCCACCATCGGGGTAGATGGTTCTTGTGTCTTAGCTACAGTGGTATGTGTGTGTGTGTGTGTGTGTGTGTGTGTGTGTGTGTGTGTGTGTGTGTGTGTGTGTGTGTGTGTGTGTGTGTGTGTTTGTGTGTGTGTGTGTGTGTGTGGTGTAGCTAGCACTCGTCGCTCGAGTCTGTTCGAGTGTATTCTTCTGGTTCGTGGGACGGTCCGTTACATTGTGTCATTGGCTGCGTTTGTTAAATTCAATCCTCATTCTGTATTAGATGTTATTAGATTACTTTGACGCCTGAAAAGTAGGGTGTAGTCCGTCCTGAGCGAGCAGAATGTCGGGGTCCTGATGAATTTCAGCGTGGGAGATTACATGAACGTTTTCGTGGGCGTGTTCAATGTCCAGAAGAAATGTATCAAATTTACGTCAACCTCGTGCATGAGCTAGGGGTGTGCGCGGTTGTGCAATAAGTGATAGTGCTTGGTAATGATCCTAGGCAGAACTGTTGTAAGGGTGAGTGTCGCGCCTAATCTGTTGTTCTGCAAATCGTCCACCAGAGCCTTGAGGGCCTCCACAGTGACGTCGCCGTTGTGTAAGTACAGTCGTTTGTGCCGCTTTGAATAATGACATGCGTTGTGTACCGTGGTGTAGCGGCTACAAAACGTTGGTTGTCATGTGTCTCGGCACAGCTTTTAAACCAAATGTATGGCGCATGTTTCCCTCATGGAAAAGTGTGTTTTATGTACTTCCATTGAATGTCTCGAAAAAAGCTATGGGCTCTAGGAAACGTAGACGACACTCACCATACTTCATCATATTCTGTCAGTGGAAATCCAAAAAAAACGGCAGTTGCCCTCCCCTTTTCCTTTGTTTTGGCTGGAGGAGAAGGTACGAAGAATATAGGCACAAGCGCTAAGAAAATTAGTTCCAGCCTTGAAGAAGACAAGTCGATTTGTCGAAACGTCGGCTGGAGCAGCCACCCCCTATATAAGGATTTTTAAACCTGAAGATTCCATCTCCCCCTTTCTTTCGATTTTTTTTGGATTACTTTATAAACAGAGCGTCTGTACAGCACCTGCGATACTCACACACTCATCACGCGATGTGAAATCTCTTTCAGTGGATTTGCACTCTGAATAAAGTGCTAAAAACGCACTAGAATGGTATTCAAGGTTGCATGAACTGCTGCAAAATAATGCAGGCTGTTTCCAGGGTTACTATGGTCATCAGGAAAACCACTTTTGCTATAATTCGCTGCAGAAGCTGAGCAAACGTTTGCCTAGCTGCATGGTACAATTACCATGCTCTCAATGAACGAAGACAATGAAGCTAATGTCAGAATACAACGAGATACAGGGAATGATTTGCAAAATAGCTTCGCGGTTACAATGGTATACTTTGATCTATGCGATAGTGTTTCAAGTGTTCCAACGTACAGAGCGGCGTAGATTAAGCGAACTTCTAATAATAATATCTGGGGTTTAACGTCCCAAAATCACGATATGATTATGAGAGACACCGTAGTGGAGGGTGCCGGCAATTTCGACCACCTGGGGCTCTTTAACGTGCAGTAAGCGAATTTCTAGACGTATAGAAGTGGGCGAAAAAGGTTCTCATGCAGCCTGCCACGAAAACGCTCTTCCTTCTTCTACGCACAAGTACAGTACATGTTACAACCTTTCTGGTACTGTGCAGTTTCCAATGCATATTGGAAACTCGCTGCCTAATAGGCCACTTCGCCAAACCTTCTAACAGCGTGAGATACACCAAATTTGCGCAGTTCCTTTTCGAAGCATGGTAATGACTCTGCGCATGAGCAGGTGTACTTCCAGGGCGGGTTGGACAGCAGCGCTTTGTTGGAATCCCAATTGCTGCAGTACATAACTGAGCTGACGGCTTGGCGGTCAGCGTTCCGGTAGTCGTCATCGCTGGCATTGCAAACAACGCGAGTGAGCAAGTACGCTGTCACTATTACACCATCATAAAAATAATTCAACCAGTGCTGATGAATTTTTTAAAGTTCTAGAAACTCTAAATAACAGCATGGCGGCGGCGTTTCGAAAACTGATCCGACAAAAGGACCGTAAGTCATCTGAAACTCTCTTTTTCCTGTAATTTCCTTCCCAACAATTTGCGACTTACATCTCTCGTTGTTTAAGGTGGTCTCCGGCGCTCACTTTCTCCATCCCACTGAGGCGAATGGGGAGACGTTTGCAATGCGCCGTGGAATGAAGACTTGACGCGCGTTACAATTTTTCATTAGCAGGACATTTCTTGTATCGTCGCCACGCGAACCTGCCGCATAAGGTTCATGATGAAGTGAAATTTGTAGCCGCAGCTGGGATATCATGTCTTCGAGGTGATTAGTTCTGGCACCGCGGATCTGAATCAGAGATTGAATGATGACAATATTCGCAGGACTGGAGCCCTTTTGACTGATGGTATCGGTGAGGATTGTTCGGGGAAGAGCCTCATTTCAGAGGCCACTGAGTGTCAGGGATACTTCCGAAATGTGTACTTTGTGTCCTTCATACAAGCCAGTGTCAAACAGACGGTGAGTCACCAAATACACATCGTTGACAGTTGTGCATGTCCACAAATGCAAGACGATGTAGCGCGAACTTCCTGTGCAGCCAAATCAGTGAATAAGTGCGTTTTTACTTGGCGATAAGAGAACGCGTCCCGATATGCTGTGATGTTTTCATTGCTAAGGCTGCCTAGATTTCGCGATTACGGATGGCCTGTCGGATGAAAGATTGGCCCATAGTCACGAAAGGACACTATAGCTAGGCAACACATAATGAGCCAAGAAAAAAACGTGCGTGGCGCTGCGAATAACACGAGAAATACTTAAAAGGTAAGAATGGACGCAGAAGGATATACGGCAACGTGCCTGCGATGGTGTTCGCCCCCTAGCCTTGTTTACCAAATACTGCCTATTATTTTCTGCTTTATAGGCGAGCGTAAAAAATACATTATACTTAATATGAAAATTGAGAAAAGGAAACAATTTTGCACGTTTCCGAGTCGTACGCGCCACCTCCGTTTAAACTTAGTCCACTTGAATTGGATACTTGGCTCCATATTATGCTATGGGAGAAGGAAAGACAGAAAATATGGTGCTGGTGTTAGCATTTCATTAAACAATTAGGGTTGCTTCCAGGGCACGACATTATCACTGATGAATACAGAGCTCAACATGTAAAATAAACGCTACAAATATGAACGCGGCGCTATGGACTAAATTCTGGAGAAGCCCACTGTACGTGATAAGCGGTCTACTGGCACTGAGACCCCACAAAGGACGCTACGGGACGGAAAGGCGAAACGGCATGATGTGTTGCCAGAAAGACAATATCGATCAGCAGAGCCAGCAGAGTATTAGGAGTGCTACCGCCCCAAGGCGCATGGTCTTCTTCACCTATGCAACATATTTTATAACCAAGTTGTATATGTCTCATATGCTGGGGTTGATTCGTTCCGCAGACAGAGCAATCGACATAAAAGAATTCCGCAAATTGGATACAAATTGATTGCAAAGCAGTGAGCCGGGCGATCACCATCATACTTCAAATCGCCGTCGACTACGAACGTCGACTAGAACACCATGATTAGTTTTATGAATTATTCTTTTATAGGACTTGTTCCAAGTGAAATACACTACTCTATCCTACCGAAACAATTCTGGTTCTATAGGATTTGAACCAACGTGTACGAAATGAACGACGTATGAACTGTGTACTCTTTCGGGGGCTGCCTGCTAAGAGATTGATGGCATACGTTTGTATGTTTTGGCTCCATGTACAGGTGGACGCCAGATATTTTAAATGTCGATAATTGTTCATTAGTTCCCCAGACACATACCTAAGTCCCTTTTTCGGTCTTCAAAAAAGCGACTCTATTCGCAGTCTCGGGCTTGAGTACACCTACTACGGCATGTGAGCCTCCGTGTGGGTTTCAGTACTCGAAGATGTAAAACGACATGTATGGAAAGCGCTAGGGTAGATTTACCTGTGTTGAAAAGAAGGTACTTGCACAGACTATTTTTTGGCCGTCCGTCGTACATTTCTCTTGTCGTACAGCCCCCATTGCGAGTAACCATATCGTTGCAATCCCTTTTGGCTTTTTTTTTCTGGTCAGGTTGAACTATGCGTGTTTACCGATCGGCGCTTGGGCATACACGCAACAGAGATTTATTCGCGTTCTTATCCGTGTCTGTTCGCTGCCGGCCGCTTGTTCTGCGATTCTTGCTTCGCTTGTTACACAGTGATCACTTTCCCGCGCCTGATGTCGCCTGCTACTTCTTAGGCACTAACATACGCTATTTGTTACCGCGAGTACTTAACATGCCTGCATTTTAATCCATAGCAGTAGCATTTTATCGTCTCGCTCAGCAGGTCTGCCCTGATGTAGACTTCTTAGAAAACCGCGTCGTGGATGCAATGGCGGCCCTGCTGCTCCCTCTGGTTCCTCAAGTTTCTCTAGCGCGTTCCAGTCATGTCTCGTGCAGTGCGATAACGGCATCCTTTCTGCGTGGCCATCTCCACGACTTCATGCGACGTCTGGGATGGAAAGTGTTCCCAACTCGAGACAGACTGCAGAGATGTGGCATGGACCCATCTTCCACTTGTCCGAACTGGCCGCTACAAGAGTCCAACCAGCATGTGCCGCAGCAATGTGTAATTGCAAGTGTATTTTGGAGAGCCGTTAACACGGGTTTCTGTGGCGTAGGAATTAGTAGTTCTGTCACATCTGGTAGTTGCTCGCGTAGTCGCTTTTCACGCCTTCTAATTACTGCAGGGGCGTTTTGTTTGCGGCGTAACAGGTCCGAGGCTGTAGCGGCGGGTCACTGTCGTCGGGCTCTGTTTCCGATTGTAGAACGTCTGTACTCCAAACTGCTGTTCTTTTTGTCGGACGAATTGTTCTTCCTTGGGGAAGAGGAATTTCTACGGCAGTGGTCGTGCTGCTTCCTCTCGGTGGTTAATGGACGTAGTAAAGTAGAGAGGTGGGCGAGTTGGAAATTATGCATATTTCAAAAAAAATCAGCGCAAACAAGACGGAACACAAGAACTGTGTACTGTGTCGTTCCTTTCTTGTGTTCCGTCTTGTTTGCGATGACTTTTTTTACAATATGCATTAAAGGACGTGTGCGGCTAGTTTTTCATCTGACCTTGTTCTTGTAGCTAGGTTATGGCACAGTGATACATCAATGCATATAACGTGTTCGTATTTATTATTTCTGTGTGTGCTTGCTAGTGATGCAGAACTATCGATGGTATTATCGATACTATCGATAGCTGAGTCACTATCGAACTATCGATGGTGAAAATGATATCGATAGCGCTATCGATAGTAAGAAATTCGATGGTACTATCGATAGTATAAAATCAACAGCTCGGGCTCACCGAAGAATAAAGTTGGTTACCGCGCGCGTGGTACATAGTGTAGCCGTAGGAGCAGGCTGAAGGGTAACAAAGTTGGCATGATTGTGTTCTCCACCAGAGTGGTTTGCTGACACATGATCATAAAGTCAAACTGTTCAGCTGTAGCGGAAAGGAAGCCTTTACATGTGGTGGGACTGCGCGGCTTCAAATTGATATTGCATTTTATGATTTCAAAATAAAAAATATCAAGAAGTTAATTGTAAGGTGTAACTGGTTGCTTTTGGATACGAGTTTATTTATGGATATATTCAGCTGTTTTCACGGCGGAAATAATTAATTTCTGTGCCAAAAATTGCTCGCAAATTCAGCGAAGGTGGTAGTAGGCTATCGCAAATATTTTGGCAATATGGCCGGCCACCAACATCATCATTATTCACACCACTATCGATGGTATTGTCAAGTGGTTGTGACGGTGGAGAATGCTGCAGCAAGACTGGGAAATACGGAGCTCTTTATTTGGGCAAACTTGTTCGCAGAAAATCAAAACTCAATATACAAGCGATACATGCTGCTTACTGATAGTGGCGGGAGAAGTCGTCGGCCGTCGAGTAATCTGATCATCGGTGGAACGCGTCGTCCTTTATACATCAGTCATCAAACCTTCCAACGTTATCGCTCGTGATCGCGTAAGCTCTCGAATAAACTTGACTATTCGTGTTCGGCGCGTAGTCTTAACAGAATCATCTCAAACTATTGTGAAGCTTTTCGAACATTACGGCACGGTCTGCGTCAAACGTTGCTAACAGTCTTTGTGGGTGACTGAACTCGAATACGTCAAAACAAAGCAATAAACACGCGTGGCAGTATTATCGCTAGTAATATTAACGATGGCACTACCGATTGCACTATTGATAGTTTGTTTACACTATCGATAGTTAAAAGAAAACTATCGATACTATCGATAGTCAATTTACCGATAGTTTTGCATCACTAGTGCTTGCCCCTGTAGGCGTGTAGGTTGTTGTGTATACGAATTTCCTGATAACACTGCAAATTATGTAATTACATGTAGCATAACATCTGCTGTACATATTTGCTGCCATTTTCATCAAATCATGTATATTGTGGATATAACTCGTCACGTGCATAGTGTGATAAGTGTTCATACTTCAAATTAACAGCGCACCCACAAAACGAGCACACTAAAGGGGGAGGAAACGACACACACAGCAAGCGCTGTACTCGCAACTGAAAGGTTTATTCCGCATCACACAGACATATATAAGAATGCGTCACATGCAGCACACGTGACATGGATTGCCGCCGCTGTCTTGTCTAGGTAAGATGAGTAAGATGAACTCATGGAAACACCTGCCGCAGAAAATCAAATTCTTTGTCACACAGATCAACTGACAGCTGGCTTACACAATTATCTTTTTCCTTAACAATGTGATATGCTTCTGCCACCTCCCGGTTAATCTGCTGCGAATGCTTAGAAACCATCTTCATTTCTGTGAAACCGGGGAAGCTCCCACACGATCGACAGTGCAAGGCCAGATTAGAACTCGCCACTGTTTTCAAAGAAGCATTGTGTTCCTTAAGTATTGTGTTTACACAGCGTCCCGTATGTCCATAACACGTTCTACAACAAGAAAATGCCATCCTGTACAAGACGCCACCCTCACACGGCACAAATTTCTCGGCGTGCTTCATTTCACATTTGTTCTTGTGGCGAGCTTCCTGGTTGACCATGGGGCACACCGTGCTAAGCTTGTTTTTGGCAGAGAACGCAATGTTGACGCCGAACCTGTTCCCGACATTCATGAGCCCGTGGCCCAACTTGTGCTTGTATAGAAGGACCGCGTATGCTGTAGGTTTTTCTCGATCGGCTGTACCATGTGTTCCTTTCTTCACGTGCCGCAACAGTCTCTCGCACGCTGAAGACACAACGGGAAGAGAGAACCCTGCGTCCTGCAAACTTCGTACTTGATTTAAAAAGCTATATTTAACTCAGTGTTCACATGACTTCTTCAGAGCTGATCCCAGCGTCGCAGCAGCGATGCCTCGCTTCACTATCTTGGAATGTCCTGATTTAAAGTTTAAAAGGGGTCTTGTAGACCTTGGGTTGTAAAACCAGCACGTATGATGTCTTTGAAACTCAAGCTGTAAATCCAGAAACCGAATCTCGTTTTCTAAGGCCATTTATTTGGTGAGGCATAGTCCCGCGCCTTCTTCTTGAAGTATGCTCATGACTTCAGTGATGCGTTCGCGTCCATCTGCTTTTGGCAGAAAAATTAAATTTTGGCAGAAAAGAAAATTCATGAGCACACTTCAAGAAGAAAGCATGGGACTATGCTTCACTAAAGAAATGCTCTCAGTCAACTAGATTCGGTTTCTGGATTTACAGCTTGACTTTCAAAGACATCATACGTGCTGATTTTACAACCCAAGGCGCTCTTGTGCAGCAGCTGTTGAAAACCAACTCGTCTTAGGCTACTGCAGTTTGCGCATCGTATTTGCTTTCCTGTGAGAGGCCGGCAGCAAAAGTAGCTTGATGCGAACGCGGCCGGATTACAAACAGCACGCGCACGTTCGCCCTCCTCTAGTTCGGCCGTGTTCAGCGGCAGAGCCAAGCCAGCTGTAAATTACGCCTTCACTAATGGCACCTGACCGTGTCGTCTACCAGCGCGCTGATATACGGAATACCACCACGCTACATTAAAGATTTGCACGGTGCCGTGCACTGGTGTAGTCGCTACCCCAGTCGAACGTGCGGCATCACGCGATTGCACCGAGAACTCCTCTGGTGGCGTCAGGCGAAGATGCAATTACTTGTGGATAGTAAGTGAACAAAACCAATCTATCGTTTTAATATGGTAGTGTAATGCAAAAAGTCAACTTTTTGAGACTCCACAATTAGAGCGTAGTTTATAGGCACGCGTTCCTGAGTTGCGTATCATTCTCTCTTGTCCACCGGCGTAACCCAGCAATTGAGATAAGCGAAAGATGAAGGCAAACACAGAACGCAGACAGTATAGCCAAGTGAGGAGGACGGAAATAGAAGCGCCAACAGCTACTAGTTGGTGCCATAATATTCGCAATCCTATTGTGTGCGCGACGCGGATTGTTATAGCTTCGTAGAGCCAAGAAATTATGTGTAAGATTTGACAAGTGACGCTTAACAGCACATGTTCCGCTCACTAGATATTCACGAGTTCATTCTGAACAATCTGTGACAGAACCGTTGGAAGCGCTGTCTGTCGCAGCTGCTAAAATGAGCTGCCCTAGGAGACGCCACAATCCAGAAGATTCTGCCGCCGAAGCATCAACAAATCCCCAAATGAAAATGCGAGTACAGCGGCCTTCATATTTCGCATTAGGAACTAGCGTAATCGTCGGTAACTTTTTTCTTGAATAAGATGATATGAGTGTTCAGAAATACTGCTGCCAGTACCCTAGAATTGCAAGAAAATTTCAATTTTGCCGGTAAATGAGGAGTATTGTATTATGGTGTTAAAGAAAAATGTTGGCGATTTCCAATCTGACAAACCCGAATGGGAAATAATTGTGAACATGTTAAAGTAATAATAAATGTAATAGGTGAATCTCGATCTGCTGAGGCGTATCACCGTCTAAATTGCGCAGAATACACTAGTACATATTAAGTGTGCTGATTTATGAATCTAGCGGGTCATCGTTATTATACGGACTTGTACACGTTACAGAAAATAAGTAACCGATTAGGACTACGATTACTTCCTGCAAAACGTAATTCATTACAGTGACCAGTTACAGCTTTACAAAGAACTGAGCAAGTACTTAAATCTAATCGATTGCTTTTGTGTTACTTTCCTCCAAAGTGTTCTTGCCGTAACGCAATAACACAAGTTTACTCAAACCAGAAAGAACAACTGTGGTTCACACCTCACAGAGAAGGCTGGAGACTTGCGTCAAGGCTGGAGGGCTTACAACGGCTTCTGTCATATAGCGTTACAGGTTGTAAAATTTCAACGGGAGTTGTTTTTCGAAGTTGTCGTCGCTGATTCTTCTTCGTCTCCTCGTTAAAACATCATCTGCTACACTGAACACTCTCTCAATGCATGCACTGGAGGCAACGCTGGTATTTTAACGTAGGAACACCTTCCTCACCAGCAATAGTTGCGCAGTGCTTCGATGCTGCTCTCGGGTAAAGCTAGGCGAGTAAGACGCTCGGGTAAGGCGTGGCAGGTAAGGCCAAATAAAAGGTGAAAAACTAGGCTCTGTAGGGACCCCCGAAGAACTGCCATTGAGACTGGTTACATATTTGATTATGAAAAAAAAAGATATCGCTTACATATAAGCAATTACAAGAAATAATAATCGCACTTTACACAACGTTACAATTTCGAAAAATTAATCGATAATATTGCAAAATTACCAGACAATGTAATTGATTATAAGTAATCGAATACGTGCAACGCGTTACGTACAACTCTGACGATAACACATTGAGCTGAGGTAGTCTCGCATCACCATTTCAATTATTCAAAAAACGGCAGGAGATAGAAGATGGAAGCTTCCGATGAAAAAAATCACAGCATATCCACGGAGTGAATGATGATGAGTGGGCGAAGCTGCGGAGGTTCATCGGTAAACCGTGAATCTTCCGTGAATTCTGCCCAGTACATCATCACCGACGTGAGATCGGGCGCGTTTATACTAAAGGTTCGATGAGTTATGACGACTTGCAGCTCACTTTAATTTTACATGTACGCTGTGAATTTTCATTGTTTAGAAAACCATTGCTTTAGAAAACATCTGGCGTCTTTCGTTAAGCAGCTGGCGTCTTTTCGTTTTGCTTTAGAAACATCTGGCGTTCTTTCGTTTTGCTTTTACAAAACATCTGGCGTCTTTCGTTGGTTAATTTCATCAATCAACGGCGTTTTGAACAAAATTTTTATTGTTTAATCACGCACAGGAGAAATCTCACCAGGCACTACCTGGAGGTAAAGAATGGCTGCTAATGGGAATGAGAGACAGAAGAAGTCGGCTTTTAGCTAACGCTGCGAATTTTTATTGTTCGACAACGCACAGGAAAAATCTCCCACCGGCACCACCTTGGAGGTCAAAGCGTAAGACTGGTTACGCACCACGACTACGACTACGAGGGACGAACGGGTGCCGCCTTAAGGAGCTTCGCCCCTAAAAGTCCGTAAATAGAAGGTGGGCGCTCGAGCCAACGTTTGGACAAGTGGACTTCCCTTCTTCAAGGCTGGAACTGATTTCCTGAACTGAAATCAGTTCCAGCCTTGAAGAAGACAAGTCAACTTGTCGAAAGTTTGGCTCGAGCACCCAACCTCTGTTTACGGATTTTTTCATTTGAATTATTGACACACAAATATCCTCGTCTAAAATTCGAAAGTTTATTTTTATGGCTCTTTCGGTAAAAAAAAATTGGGCCAAGTACGATGTGGGATAGCTTTCTACCAGAAAATGTTATGTTTGTTGCGTTATAACCGAGCGTCTAGAACGGGATCCATGTGGGAAATTTGTGAAAGATTAGAGGATGCTTTATAAGACATAGATCATCAAACAACTTCAGCATCGGCTCCATGCACAGTTCCCATCGTATTGTTCCTGTGGTACTTATGATCGATTTGGGACGGTTTACTGCTCTCCTATGGTCGAGTACTTCTGCAGTACTCTAAATTGTTAAACACTTTTTTCTAAACACACAATGACACACTCTCTTAGCAATAGGCAAGGTGTAAGATACATGCTCTATAGGTAAGGAAAGTCGCGTGACGTGATCGACCAGATAAAGTAACAATGCCGAGTACCCGTCGGGCCGACGGGCACGGTGTTCAGTCATACCATCTATAGGTATTGGCGGGATAACAAAACTTCAAGAGAAAAACGCCTTTCGTAACTACTGGCGCTTCGCGGGACATCCGAATTTCCTAGTCAGCGAACGTGGCTATGGCACGCCCGCAACTACAGTTGGGAACGCATACCGCATTTTTAGCGAGCTGAAAACGCGACATGCGGCGGACGCCGGCGTTGCCGCCGAACACGTCAGTTCTTATAGGATCTCCTCAATTTTACTGCACTTTCTGCGCTAGCTTCTGCGCCAGTTCTTGTCTCGTGCAAGTAGAGATATACGACGTTGCTGCAATTTTGCCCTCGTTTTGACCGCTGCACCGAAACCGCTAGTGTCGTGCTGCACTCACACTGAAGGAACTGGCGCGGCACTTCCGTGAACTACGTCCATAAAGTGCCGCGAAACCGATGAGACCAATAGCAATGATGCGAAAACCGTTTCTTCTCTTGAAGTTGCGTCTTTCCGCCGATATGTACCAGCTGCCGTCAGCGGACCAACGGACGCGCAACGTTGGTCGCGCCTTGCATGCAAGCCAAGAGGTGTCCCTGTCCCCGCCTAAACAGTACATATCTTACACCGCGGCAATGGGACTGTGAAGGCGCTATCCCAAACTGGTGAACTCAGTGCTATCATGCAAATTCGATGCTCAACACATTGGCATCTTCGGCTTAGCCGCACTGGCATCGTGGCGGTGGAAGGGAATATACGTCAAACACTGCTAGAGTTTCAGGCCCCGCTTCGGCCCAGACGAACCACCAAAGTCTAATCTACGACAGCAGCACCGGCTGCGAGAGGAACAGTCGAAATTCAGCATACGGCAGCACCGATTTGAGCTGGGAATATGAGCACAAACGACGGAAAAGTGGACCATCAGAGACGCTTGCGAGACGCTGAGTGTCTAGTGTGTGCTTTTATGTTCTCCAGGTGCTCCCGCTGCGTGACGTTTGCACAAGCTCGACGAAAGTTGCGGTATTTTTCGCATCGCCTTCGCTGTCCGGTGAAATTCCTGCAGCAATAGTAGCCTTGTGCGAGCATGACCCGACTATGTAGAGCTCACGCACGTTTTCCATCCAGTCCGGCCATGTTCGGAAGCCGCGTCAGCTGTAAATTAATCCTCTACTGATGGAACATCGGCACGTCGTCTGCCAGTGTGCGCTGAACGACGGGACGGCACCGCGCTCCACCGTCAATCTCCACGGTGGCGCGGTGCCGTGCACTCGTATCGTGGCCGGCCCAGCCGAACGTGCGGCACTGCACGCGTGGTGCCCAGACGTGCCCAGCAGTGCCGACAGCCGAGGATTCCAATGTAGTGATTCTCCTGGCGCTTTTAGTATCAGCTCAGTTTCGCATGTCCACGCGCACGTCGGCACAAGCGGCTGACGCTAGCTTGTGCTGAACTGAATGCGCTGCGGTCGCGACGAACGCATTGCCGCTTAGACGCGACGCATAGCGCGATGCTTGGCGCTCGCTTACTTTTTCATGACGAAATTTGTGAATTGCCGTCGCTTAGAAAAGAATTCTAATACGTGACCAGGGACGCCACTAAATTACGCCATCTTGTTTGCGCCGGGCTGCAAAAGCGCCTACAAAATGACGCCGGTCACCACTTCCTTGAACAACCACGGGACGCCGATAAGGTTAAAAATTGGAAACACGCTTTTGGCCCTTGCCGCTGCCGAATCAGTGTGCTTATGCATTTTTCTTGCCTGTCTTGTATTCTTTCGCTATCTTTTTGATTGCACTATGACTAGCTGTGATTTGTGTGCAAAACCACTTCCCACCCTCAGTCGCTTTTTAGCATGTTGCGAATGCAATAAGTCCTATCACTTAGGCAAGTGCTCGGAACTTTCTGAAGCACAAGCTACGAACAAATCTGAAACTTTTTTCGGCTCATGGAAATGCACAAATTGCTATTCGCAGCGCCTGAGGGGGCTGAGAAGTGGTAAAGAAGGGAGTGAACAGGATGTACGTGCTCTGCTCAATACAATTCTAGAGCGGCTCGACAAGCTTGATAACCTTCCGGCGCAAGTTGGCAGCATTGATAAAGCCATCTCTCACCTATCTGAGAAGTACGAGGAGATTCTCAAAACTATCAATCAGCAAGACGCAGAAATAAAACACCTATGCAAGCGTGTGGACGTGCTCGAAGTCCAGGACAACACCGCGCAGATTCAAGAGGTTAAGATTGCTGTGCATAATCTTGAATGGGGAAGCCGTAGACAGAACCTAATTTTCCATGGAATAGCTCAGTCTGGCAAGGAAGATTTGCTCTCTAAGATTAACGCTGTTGGGCAATCTTTAAGTATTCCTGTCCTTGAGAAAAGCGACGTGGAAGCCTTGCACAGGTTACCGTCAAAGACTGGGAGGGTTCCAGGAGTCATTGTTCGCTTTGTAAAATTGGAAACAAAAAGTGAGTGGCTGCAGGGGAATAAAAGGCTCAGAGAAGGGCGGTCTAAAGTGTCAATCACCGAGAACATGACACAACACAGCCGGATTTTGCTGCAGTCTGCGAAGCAATGGGCAGATCGCAATGACTTTAAATATGCATGGCACCACGATGGCGAAATTTATCTGTGGAAATCTGATGGGGAACGGGCTCATGTTATCCAACGTGCAGAGGATTTGACGCGACTGGCCGTATAACGACGCGACTAGCCGTGTAATGCTATATTTTCATTTGTACACTTCCTAATCCACGATGGATTCCCCGTATGTTTCCCCTAATAACATTGGCAAACTTGTTACTAAATCTACATTATCAGTGCTGTACATTAACAGTCAATCGATCCGCGGTAAAGAAGATCTGTTAGATATGTTTCTTTGTGAATTCAGTTTCAAACTTAATGCAGTAATGTTGACCGAAACTTGGATGTTAGAGAATAATTCTTTCACTCCTGAAAATTATTACTCCTTTTATTTGCATCGCGTTGGTAAACGTGGTGGAGGTATATGTTTGCTGTTGCTAAAGCACATGCACACGGATAGAATTGAACATTTATGCGCTGTTACACCTGATTATGAAGTTCTATCTGTGCTTTCTGGAAAAATACTTTTCGTTGGTGTCTATCCCCCCCCCCGTGTGGTTGCATTGAGGATTTCTTTGCTTATATTGAAATTGTTTTTGAATTTGCGTGCCCGTACCACTACACTGTTTTCCTTGGTGGTGATCTGAATATTAATATTCATGAGAATTCTCCAGGACGCACACAGTTGTTGCTTCTGATTGAGTCCTATCTTCTCCGAAATGTTATCACTGTACCGACCCGTGTTACCTCGTCGTCTGCAACTGTACTTGACTTGATAATCACTAATGAATCTACTGAATGTGTTTCTGCAGGGGTTATTAACAGAGTATTGAGTGATCACCTCCCCGTGTTTCTGTTGAGCAACGTCTCTTTAGTTTCTAACAAAATTACTCACGACCCGTTATTTCGGACACAAAATATTAACGCCAGCTCATTAGAAGAATTTCGTCGCATGATAATAAATTTTGATTGGACACCACTGTCCAGCCACATGACTGCAGACGAGGCATATAACTTTTTTTAAAAACACTTGACAATGTTTTAAAGCAAGGCATTCCCATACAGGGTTACGAAAAAACCGAAGACGGCCCGTAAGCCTTGGATGACGTCTCGCATCCTTATAATGATTTCCAAGAAAAAAACTTATATAACAAGTTTTTACAGAGTCGCGAACACGCCGATTTCGTAGCTTTTAAAAAAAAAAATTTCGCAATAATTTGCATGGCACAACAAGAGAATCTAAAAAAGAGTATCACATTCGTTTATTTTCAGGCATTAGTGATCGAAACGTCCTCTGGAATAGATTAAACATGTTGCTAAAATCTGAACGAACGTGCTCACCTGATTATCTTACAACTAATGGTATCAGCTATGTTGGGAAAGAGCTAACTGACAAGTTCAATGACTACTTTGCATCCCTTGTTCAAAGTAAGCATGACACTAGCACTCTCGATTACGTGAAAAACCGAGCACAGGACACCATGGCACTTATCGAGTGCCATAGCGATGAAGTATTAGCCGCTTTCAGACGTATAAAAATCGGCAAATGTGCGGACGCTTTTGGTTTGACAATGAGACCTGTGTTAAATGTCCTTGATGTCATTTGTCCCTTCCTAACTCATATTTATGACTTGCCCCTCAGCACTGGTACATTACCATCAAAAATGAAAAAGGCGAAAGTGATTACTCTTCATAAGGGAGGTGCTAAAGAAATCCTCGGTAATTATAGGCCCATATCCACTCTACCAATTTTTTCCAAGGGATTAGTGCGAATTATTTATGTGCGTATTTCAAAAATTTTCGAGACATACGGGCTAATAACCAGTACACAGTTTGGTTTCAGGGAAAGATCATCTACGGAGGTTGCGTTGCTCAAACAAAAAGATCTTATTCTTCATTATATAGAAATGAAACTAATGACTTCAGGAATATTTATAGATTTTTCAAAAGCGTTCGATAGAATTAATCATAAAACCCTTCTTTTAAAACTTCCAGCTTATGGTGTACGAGGTATTTCTTTGGATTTAATATGCAGTTATTTGCGTAATCGTACTCACTATGTAGTTATCGACGACCACCACTCGTCCTGCAATAAAGTAGAACATGGTGTTCCTCAGGGTAGCCTGCTTGGTCCTTTGCTGTTTATTATTTATGTTAATGATTTGATAGAAATAGACACTAGTATCCAAAATATTATATACGCAGATGACACGACCTTATTCTTATCGGGTTCAAATGCAGATGATTTAGTAAATCGGGCCAATATCGTCCTAAATAAGTTACATACTTGGTCTCTTAAAAATTCCCTTCTTATTAACTCTAATAAAACTAAAGCAACATTTTGCAGAGCAAAAAATCAAGCTATTTCTGTCGGAGCTACACTTACCTTAGGAGGGAATACCATAGAAATTACTAACACAGTTAGAACGCTTGGAGTGTAATGAATTCATGCTCTGGGATAGTCACATAGAACATCTTCAAACTAAGCTTGCACGTGTAGTTGGCGTTTTGAGAAAATTCCAGCATCTATTGCCTGAAAAGGCAAAGCTTACGTTATACCACGCCCTGTTTGAATCACACTTAAAATATTGCGTATTGGATGGGGAAGTTAAAAAAAATCTAATATTAGCAAACTAATCTCAATGCAGAAAAATGCGCTTAGAGCGATCGCTGTCGTGCCTTACAGAACGCACTCTGTACCACTGTTTACCACCTATCATATCTTGCACTTAACCAACATGTACCATCATCGTCTTTTACAGCTCTATAAATCACAGACGGAACACGGCATATTGTTCTTATGTGAAGCCGCTAACCTCCACACCAACATTCTTTACTACCTTACAAGGCACCACGAGTACTGGTCTGTGCCTCACCCACGTACTAACTACGGCTTTCAAACCCTAAGCTATACATTGCCTTCTTTGCTTAACAAGTTTGGCTTTTCTCACACCTCGATACGCGAACTTTCCTTTAACTCACTTCGAAATTTATTTCGTTAATGTGTGCATTGACCCACCACCCTAATTATATTTTGTGTACGCAACTTTATTTGAATATATCTGGAGATATAATGTATTTGTAGTATTACCCATTTCATTGTGCACCGTGTTTTTTTCTGTTTTGAATTCTTGTTTTGATGCTACAACATTATCCTGTGCTATTTCTGTTTTCGTGCATACCGCAGTACCGATGTATACGGGGGGAAGAGAGCAAAGTCAAGCCGCGACTGTGCGGATTTTTTTCCCTCCTCCTCGGCAATGCATTTTTTGTATGCATGTCTGAAATAAAGACTCAGACACAGATATGCTGCGTCGCAAAGACGTGTGGCAAACTCACAAATCCAATGTGCGTTACCACCATTTCGAGGCTGACAATATTGTAAAGTTATAAGCACGATATAAATGGAAATGCAAGCTCTTCTGCCACCTGGAATATAGGCGCTAGCGCCTGCGGTATTGCCTAGCCTTTATTCCTGTCTGCGAGAGTGCATCTCGAAGCTAAAAAAGACGACAAGGACAATGAGGTCGCGGAAAAATCGGGCAGAGATAACTTCCCTCATTTCAGAACATGAAAGCGTGCCGTCATCAAGTCGGTCGAGTGAGCTTGCGACGACGCATCTCCGCCCATCTCAGGCGTCACATCAGCTACTCCGTTCGTGCTCAACAACGAGACGATACTATCATTCCTTTCCCCTCATTTGCGCCGCCAATTCCTCGATGTCGCCATGTGAGGGATAACGTGCGGTGTTTTCCGCAACAGAAAGGTTGTGGCAGAGGCACTGCAATTACAAAAAGCAACTTTATTTTTAAAGGAGGTGGCAGCTGCGCTATTAGGGGCTACAACGAAGTGCATAAGGTGTTTTGTACTCTGACCACTGTCACCGATTTGAAGTGTGTGTTACGTCAGACAGACAGCGTGAACGTCTGTGAAGGCATAAGATCAGCCGAGAATGTGCCCAGAACTGCTGATGTTCACCATAAACACTTCACAGTGTTTACAAAGCGGTCCGTTTGCTTTCACTGTTTGTGCCTACGAAGACAAATGCGATCGAAAAAGCCTGCAAAAATAATGAAAAGCAGAATCAAAAAAGTTTCAGCACCTCTCACAGCAAGTGGCTCGTGTGACAGCCGCAACAAGGAAGAAAAATGAGGAGGTCCTGGCTCATAAGCAGAAGCTCTCCAGTTTAGAATCAGGGAACCGAAGATGCTCCTGTTGAGCTTCCTCCTTTTGCAAAGGCTGTCATTCGTAACATCGTTCAGGCCACCGAAAGTGAAAGCAGCGAGTGGCAGTGATATAAGGCAGGCCAAATTCTTACCTGCCTAATACGTCGGATAGCAAGCCCACGACCTCGAAAGCTGATAAGTGGTATGAAGGAGATGAAAACTCAGGTTAACGCTCTCCCGTAGGAATACAAATCGATCTTTCTTTTATTTCTTAACAATAATTATTTTTACGGGCAAATCTGGACACGCGGGCAGCACACAACACATTTCAAATAGTTTCTTTTCTCGCTGTATAGTACCTAGGCCACTGATAAGTCGACCCATTTCTTTCGTTCCTCATTGTACTGCATAGAAATGGATGAAGCAGTATAAGATGTCGTGAAAATCCTAAGAGCGAAATTTTCGAATACGATCGTCTACGTATGTCACACAAAAATAAATAAGCTTCATATAATGATTGAAGTGAAGTCAACTAAACAGTCAGGCGCAGTGTATTAGGCGGCGTTGCTCTCTACAGAGAAGCTCGTTCATTCAGATATCACGGGACCCGAAAAAATATTCCAATAATGGAATGCTAAATTATCACAGTACCCAGAAAACAATAAACAAGCGTCGATTAAAGCAATGTGTTTTCATTTTCGTGGTGCATACGCAAATCCAATACTTTTGATTTTGCCCAGAAGTAGGGTAGAAGCCGCAATTTTCGTCATTTACGACTTCGTTCACATTGATACCGCGGGTAAAGTCCCCGTGTCTGAAGCAAGAACGTGCTCTGAACCAGAGTGTCGGAACGGAACGAAAAACGAAAAAAAAACGATATTTTTGACCGGAACGAATACGTGACCAAAATTTTATTATTTCTTTCCGGAGTGAAACCAAAATTTTTTCAATCTTTTTTCGGCTCACGAGAAAGCTTCGCAAACCGGAACAACTGAGCTCATGCAATGTGAGCATATCTCAGGATAGAGTATTATTGCGTACCTCAGGCAGGATTTCCCAAGCGAAGATATCTTGAAATTTTGCGAAAAACGAAGGTATCTAGTGGCAACGAGAGATGTTTACAATAACGGAAGTGGACTTTTGCGCGCCTTTCACGCAGGCCAAAGTGGAGAGGGCATTGCCGGCGCTGCAGTTTGTTACAGCGAAAGCTGTTATGGGTTCACAACAGCTGATATTGGCGCCATAGTTGCCCGCCGCCGCCGGTGTCCGTGACCGCTATCGCGTGATATAAGAAAAACTAAATGAGAATGAAATTTCTAGGAGCGGATGGGATTTGAACCCGTGCCCTCTGCGTGGCGGTCGGGTCTTCCACTACAGTGCCAGGCAGATGCGTGTAACTCTTTCGCAAGAATACTCTATACAGGCGGCATGTCGTGCAAGGAATCGTGTTAACATATGCAATATAGCGTGGCAGAAGAGTGAAATAACAAGCAGTCATCACACAATGCCAATAGCCCAAACAGTGTGTGGTTTACTGCATCACACCAGTGTTGCGGAGTTGCGCCACCAGAATTGGAATGGCTCCAGAATCATTCCACATTTTAGCGACCAGAATGAAATGGAAACAACGCTTGGAGCAATGGAATGAAAATATAATTAAGCGCCTTTTGCACGAAATGGAATGGTAATAGAATTACGTCTTTTTCCGAAAATAGAACACGTTTTCGTCTACGTGTTCATTTTCAATTTCAAACATTAGTAAGTCAGAGCGCCGAAATTAACAATGAAGCAGTATTTTTAAAATGGCTTGGCTGGTTACAAGCACGGTACATTTATAAGCAATGCGCCTACTACAAACCGAGGCATAAGTTAGTGTACAAACGAATGCATTATCCGAGCAGATACCAAATTCCGAAACAAATTAGCCCTGCGCGTTGGCTCCCACTGATACCCCCCACAGGAAAGTGGCGAATATCTATCCACAGCCTGATCTTTATCTCACGAGCAGTTTAGTAGCTGAAACACAAATAATCTTTGCGACAAGGAAGACATGACATACCTATGCACAGGCGAACACTGAAAGTTCTCCTCGACCCATCCACGCTTGCGAGGCGCTCTTGACAAGCGTGAGTGCTGACGAGCAGTGTTGCGCAGTGTTTCGTATTGGATGCAAAGGCAGAAGGTGTCAAGCGGTGCACTGTTCCAACTATTACCAGCAGATCAAGAGGGTTTTTTTCCCCAATAAACAAATCTTAGTTTTCTCGATATTCACGAACGCTCCAGACGCGTCGCAAAACTGCTTAGTCTTCTTGAGCACTACTTTTGTCAGTATAATCATACGCTATGTCGTCATTTTAGCATTAACACATTTAAGCTTAAACAATATTACAACACCACCATTGGTTCAACGTGCTGACCATACAAATACAATAGGTAGCGGGATAATTCCCCATATGGGAATTAGTAGGGTGGTTGTACTGCACGAGATATGTCACCAAGCTACTATCCCTCAACCTTGTTAATGTGTTTTGCGTACTTTTACAGTTATTAATTCATCTGATGATATCATCTATATGGGGCGTTCATTGATAAAACTATCTTGATAAAACGGCATCTTGATAAAACTATCAAGATGCCTTTCCTACGTGGAGGAATTACAGGATTGGAATTGAACTGCCTGGCCATTCCCAGAGTGAACATTGAATCTAAGGGGGCGGTGCTGGCGCGTGCGCTATCTCGAAAGCCATCACAGCGGGCGGCTCGTAAACCCTTCTACGTGCTGCGCTCTCAACGCAAAGTGGCTTTGCGGGGAGCATCTCTGCCTGGAGCGGCCGTATTCTGTTACCCCGGCGTTTTATAGTTAGGCGAGATCGGATGCAAAACAGCTGCCAGCCTCACTTCGTTTAACACTACAATTTGTTGCTATCGCATTCATTGCTTCGCCCTTGCGATGAAACTGTGACTTTTTTCTGAATTATTTTTCCTTGGGACTTATATACATACTTATACATATACGGTGCATGACAGCGGCGACGGGGACGGCAAAAACCAGCCGAGACTGTCCATATAAATGCTATCGCAATAAAAACGTGCGTGTCGCTGGGAATAACACGGAAAATTTTCAGAACGTAGGAATGGACGCACAAGGACATAATAAAAAACACGCCGACGCTGCTCGCCACCTATCTTCCTTTACCGAATACCTCCTAATACTTGTAGTTTTATATAAAAGCGTAAAAACATACGTCATAATTATTGTGAAAGTTGACGAAAGAGAGCAATTTCCCGCGTTTGCGAACCACACGCGCTATTCAATTTAGGTTTAGTCCACTTGAATTAAAATACTTGAACAACGCCTCGCATGCTTTCTTGTTCTGCTCAACATTATGCTATGGGACAAGGAAAAGCAGAAAAGATATAGCTGGTGTTAGACCTTGATTAAGCAACTACGGTTGCTCCCCGAGCCCGACAGTAACACTGATGAATACAGCGCTCAACAAGTGAAATAAACGCTACTAAAATTAACGCGGCGGTATGGAGTAAGTCCTGGAGAAGCCCACTGTATGTCATAAGAGGTCTACTGGCACTGCGACCCCACAATGAACACTACGGGACGGAATGGCGAAACTGCATGATGCGCTGCCAGACAGACAACAGCGAGCAGCAGAGCCAGCAGCGTATTAGCAGTGTCACTGACCCAAGGCGCATGAGGTTCCTCACATGTACAACATATTTTAGAGCCAAGTAGTATATATCTCAAATCCTGGGATTTCTGCGTTGCATCGACAGAGCACTCGACATAAAAGAATCCGCAAATTCGATACGAATAGATTCCAACGCAGTAAGCCGGACGGTCAACACCGTATTTCTAATCACCGACGACTAAGAACGCCGTCTAGGAAACAATGATTAGCTTTCTGAATTTTCAATGCGAATGCGTTTCTTAGTCGGGCTATGTCAGGCGCCCGGCGTTGTCCGCGCGCCTCTCCGCTCTCACTCTGGCGTGTGAGGGCGCTCGCATCGCGGGAGCTCGGCGAAGCTCCCGCGTGTGTGGAGAGAGGGTAGGAGAGGGTAGGTGCAGTGCTTCGCCGCTCCTTCTCTCGCCGTTCGCTCTCTCTCCTCCCTGCGCCACCGCCTCAATGCAGTGCGGTTGAAGCGTGTTTGTGCTGCCTTGGCACAGCCTGAAAACAGCGCGTTGTAAACGTGTTTGTGCTGCATTGAAGGCGGTGGCAACATCCCTGAGGTGAATACGAACGCACGTAGGAAGCGTTCGTTGAAAGAGGCGCCCAAAACGGAGACATTTGAGCGCGTCGATGTGTCCAGCTTTACCCATTAAAATGACTAGCC
>NC_051183.1:101306477-101331352 GCF_013339695.2 Rhipicephalus sanguineus
TGGAAGCCTAGTAATCTACCCCATAGCCATGCCGGGGCTTGAAACTGCTTTGCAAAAAGACCCTATACAGGCTTCATGTCGAGAAGGAAGCACAATAACATATGTAATGTAGCTTGGTAGAATACTAAAATAATAACCAAGCGTCACACAACGCGAATTCTGTAACCAGGTATCACACAAAGCGAATTGCGCAACGAGTGGATTGTTTAATGCTTCCAACCCATTTCAAAAGGCTCAGTCATAATTCTTCATCGTCATCAGCCGTTGCATCAAGAAACTGCACATAATGCCTTACTGATGGTACGTTGCTTCTCCGCAGATTAACGAGTAATGTCATGGTGGGTGCTTCCCAACATCACAAAAATTATGAATTGTGGCGTAGTGGGTACGTTGCTAGTGTACTTGTTTTAGTAGCCACAAGAGAGCTTATAACGGGCTCTGGAAATGCCGTTCTTCAAGCTTTCGCTGTGCCTTTGCTGCGCTTTCCGCGCAGGCCTGGCGTTTTTATTGCGATATCAATTATATGGACAGTCTCGGCTGATTTTTGCCATTGCCGTCGCCGCCGTCACGCACCGTATATGTATATGTCTATATATATATATATATCAAAGCCACAAAGAAAAATAATTCAGAAAAACTTTCCGACGCGCGGAATCGAACGGGCGACTTCCCGCTTTCCAGCGCGCGGCGTTTACGGTTAGACCACGGACACCTCCTTCTTTCAGCCTGCTAAAGGCGAGCCATTTATATACACCACTTACATCAGCATGCTTTCTGAGTTACCACATAGATGGCGCGATGTCCACGCGTGGCGCGCTTTAAAGATCGTCGCCCCGTTCCAGCTAACTTCGTGGCTCTTCGCCTATAGGGCGTGGTCGCCTTCGTGCGCTTATCTCGAGGAAAGAAGGGGGCGGCTTGCGGGGGCGGGGGGGGTGTATGTGTTGTCCTTTGAAGTAGCGTCCGAAGGTCGCTTCGACGCTGCGGCGGCCGCGTTTCCGAAAGGGGCGCGCTGTTCAAACAGAAATAAGTAACCACTGGGACAGTTAGTTCGCGCTCGTCCTGTGTGTACCTGTTCGTTAGTTTCGTGCGTCCTGCTTTTGTTTGAGCAGTGCACTTCCAGTGTCGAGCTGTGACACATAATAGTTCGCGCTGGTACTGTGTGCGTTCTTTTCGTGCGTCATTTGGGCTTGAGCGACGCGCTGGCAATTTCGAGCTGCTTTCCGTTCTTCGCGTTACATGCCAATTTATTGCTATCGCATTCATTGCTTCGCCGTTACGGCGAAACTGTGACTTTTTTTTGTCTCTGAATAAGATGTTATGAGGTTTAAGAAATACGGCTGCGAGAACCCTAGAGTTGCTACAAAATCTCCACTTTGCCTGTAATTGTGGAGTGTTATATATCGGTGCTAAAAAAACTTGCGATTACCTATTAAGCCGTATTACCGTCTAAATTGATTAGTATACATTACTACAGATTAAATGTGCTGACTTAGGAAACTAGCGCGGCATGGTTATTATACGGACTTGTACACGTTACATTTAATAAGTAACCGACTAAGATTACAATTACTTCCTTTACAATGCAATTCATTGCACTGGTCAATTACAACCCAAGAAAGTAACTGAGCGATTGCAGAAATCTGATCGTTTACTTTTGCGTTCCTGCCCTTCAAAGCTTTATTGCCGTAACACAATAAGACAATATTACTCAAAGTACAACGAACTACTGTGGTTCGTATGGTAAAAAGAAGGATGTAGGCTTGCGTGAAGGCTGGGAGGCTTCCTGAGGCTTTTGTGATATACTGTTACAAGTTGTTAAATATAAAAATGGAGTTGTTTTCGAAGTTGCTGTCCCTAATTATTCCTTGTTTCCTCGTGAAGAGGCCATCTGCTACACTGAACGCTGTCTCAATGGAAGCGCTGGAGTGGAGGGCCGTATTATAACGAAGGAACACTTTGCTCACCAGCTACGGTTGAGCAGTGCTTCGGTGCTTAGGCTCCGTGTCCTCTATGAAGCGCTGTGCTTCGCTGTTGCCGACGCCCTGGTAAGGCGTTGCAGCTAAAGTAAAATAAAGGTGAAAAAACAGGCTATGTTGGGCACCCCTGTGAACTACCCTATAAGACTGGTTACAACTTGATTTTGAAAAAAAAGAAAGTTATTGGTTACCGGTAATCAATCACAAGAAAATGTAATTCAACTCTAAAGGACGTTTCAATTTCGAAAATTTAATCGATTATATTACAAAATTACAAGAAAACGTAGTTGACAACAAGTGATAGCTTACGTGTAACGCGTTGCGTACAACTCTGACAGCAACGCATTGAAATGAGGTGGTCTCGCATCACCCCTTGAATTATTGACACATACAAATGTCTTCTGAACATTTCAAACGTCTTCTTTTATGACTCATTCGGTTAAAAGACATGCGCCAAGTACGATGTGGGATAGCTTTCTACCAGAAAATGTTAGGTGTCTTGCAATGTAGACGAGCGTCTAGAAAGTGATCCACGTGGGCAGTTTGTCAGCGATTCGAGGATGCTTTATAAGACCTAGATGATCAAACTACTTCAGGATTGGCTCCATGCGGAATGGGCACCTATCCGAGCAATGGCGTTTATGGTCGATTTGGGAAGGTTTACTGCTCTCCTGTGGTCTATTACTTATACAGTACTCTGATTTATTGATCACATTTTCACAGAGTGGCGCACTCTCTTAGTGGTGGGCACGGTGTAAGACATATCAATCGCGAGACGCGATCGGCCACGTAAAGTAACAACGCCGAGTGCCCGTCGGTCTGCTGACGGCAGGGGGTACCTATCGGCGAGAAGACCGATCTTTAAAAAAAAACTCGTTCCTGTAGCAACTGACGCTTCGCGTGAAATCTGAATTTCCTAGTCAGCTAACGCGGTTATGTCACGCCAGGAACTACAGTTAAAAACGCATACCGCGTTTTTCGCGAGTGGAAAACGCGACATGCGGCGGACGCCGGGCTTGCCGCCGGACACATCAGTTGTCTAGCAATGTTGCAGAAAGCGTTTTCTCTCTATAAGTTGCGTCTTTCCGCCGATAGGTAGCCGCTGCCCTCCGTGGACCAACGGAAGCACGCCGTTGCTTGCATCTTGCATGGAAGCCGAAAAGTGTCCTCACCAAAACAGTATATCTTACACCGTGGCAATGGGACAGCGAAGGCGCTATCCCAAAACTCGAGAACTTTGTGCTATCATGCACATTCGATTTTAAACATATCTAGCCTTAATGCTAACGTTTCTAGAAGCAGCTTAGCTTCGTGCCCACACTGGCACAAGCGGCTGAGGCTGCTTGGGCTGAACTAAACGCGCTGCTGTCGCGACCAACGTGTTGCCGCTTGGACGCGACGCATAGGGCATTCCTTGCCGCTCGCTTACTTTTTTGTGGCAAAATTGGTAAATATTCGTAGCTTATGGAAGAGTTCAAATATGTGTCCAGAAACTCCTTGAATAATGCCATCTTGTTTTTCGCCAGGAAGCAAAAGCGGCTACAGAAATGACACCGGTCACCACTTCCTTGAACTACCACTGGACGCCGATGAGCTTAAAAAGTGGAAACACATGCTGCGTTGCAAAGATATGTGGCACACACACAAATACAACGTGCGTGAGCAACATTTTGAGGCTCCGCGACGACTGTATTTTCGATGAAGGGGAAAATGCTTTATGTCCGTGTGTTTAGATTTAGGTGCACGTTAAAGAACCCCGGGTGGTCAAAATATCCGGAGCCCTCCACTACGGCGTCTCTCATAATCATATCGTGGTTTTGCGCCGTTAAGCCCCACATATAATGCTATTATTAAAATTTTGAGGCTGATAATGTTGTCAAGATAATAAGCACATTATAAATGGGAAAAAAAGTTGTCCTGCTACCTGCAAAATAGACGCTACACACTTAACATTTTTACACCCTTAAGGGTGTAAAAAGGGTGTTAATGACATTAACACCCTTTTTTCCATTGCACAACACCCTTTTTTCTTTATATACACCCTAAGAGAAGGATGTTCGCGGAAAAGGGTGTTAATGTCTTTCATAAGGGTGTTAATGGAAGAAGTGAAGGGTACACATTGAAGCACTAAGCTGCATCCATGCATGCATATTAAAATCGCGTGCATTGCGTAATGCGTCTGTTGTTGTACTGCCTTTTCTAAGGTTACGATGTCAGTGACATTACGGAAACAAGGAAATGGTGGAGCCATTGGCACAATGTTAATTCTCGTGATATTTTATTTTCACATACGGTCCCTACGTGGGAGCGGCCCGCTGCGCGTTGAGACACGCCCTGCAGGACCTCAATAAAGTTTACCATACCATAGTAACCATACCATAGACAAATGACGAAGTATCATTGCTTCACAAAATACTACAAGACTCGAGAAAATGTACAAGAAAATCAGCAAACACTTTTTTTTTTACACAGGCTCGAGGTGTGCCCTACCGTTTCATATTTTCCACTATACATATCAACCGCAGGAACATTTATACGAGGGCACATATACAAATGTAGAAGCAATTTAGAACAAAAGTTGAATTCATTACAAAAACTTTCTGGGTATAAAGCTGTAAGTGGGACAGAAAACATCCCGCCGGCATGAACACTTTTTACAAGTTTCGGTATGAACACGTTTAATTGTTCGCTTAGCCAATTACGACGGACAAAAAAAGAATTACTTTGAACAGACCAAGATATAGGCTAATATAGTACAAATGTACATGTGGAATGTATAGAACATAGAGCACTGTGACATACATAAATATGCATACATCACACACTGATGCATAAAGTTTCACGACCCACTTGTTTACGCGCGTGCAGTGGAAAATGTATCTGTGATATGAATTTTTCGTCCACAAACATTAGAGTAAGCCGAGGCCTCACTGAGGTCCATTAAACAAGATGGGACACAATGCCACTTGCCTTGTGGTACTAATTAGCCAGCTAATGTAAACATTACGGAAGCTAACACTTCGACACCCGAATTCGTACCACTCATCCATGCAAGGGAAACCTTCAGGGAAATCATAATCGGTTCCATATACGATGCCAAAAACTGGCCGCACAGAAGCACTTGGAAAAGGTAAGCAAAGACTCGGAAGGAAATCAATGTCACCTTCAGGGGACACACATGAGTAACAATAATGTTAGCACCTCGCTACCGAACGAGGAAAATGAGAACATAGGCGTGCTCAGATTTCTCCATCAGGCGGGGGGAGGGGCAAGTCTCACTGCAACACCCCCCCCCCCCTTTGCACTTTGTCGAGTCCGAAAGGGACAAAACAAGATCAACCATGGATGAGCCATGGATGCAAAAATGAAAATGAATCGATGGCGTGCTTCTCCCGACGGCCACTGGGGGTAAAGGTAGGAGGTAAATTGTGCTTCGTATTCACCATCGAAGGTCCTCGGTTGACATTATTGTCGAAGAGCATGCGCAGCCATAACCCTGCGCATTAAAGATGACGCGAGAGGTTCGACAGAGTAAATGTATAGGGCAGAATTGGCGCCCCCTTACAGATTACTTGAGAAAGCGGCCGCACCCCCCCCCCCCTCCCTGCGCTCACCTTTGCATGAGAGAGTTCCTAGGACACCACGAACTCCATGCATGTATACATGTCGCCTCACATGCTGCGCCGATTTAGCGCAGCGCGTGCATGACCGCGCATGCTCGTAAAACTTACGGCATGACAATAAGTGCAAGTCATATGCTGTAAACCCAATGATGGCTGAATGCACGGCACGGCGCTACGCACTGCCAACTCCCATCCACTGCTCAAGGGCTGAGAAAAGACGAAGACTACGGCAACTGCGGGAGGGAGCGAGAACTACGCACGCTATGACATCGTATTTGAAGTGTAAGCTACACACACAGAGCGCCACTTTCAACAATGTTTACTTCGAAAACAGCACAGTTGATATGCCAATCACGCGCTGTCACAAGCGTGTGCGTACTGTCCGTCGTCGTTACCGCGCCTTACACTTCAAATATGCTAAACCAACACGCCCAGTCTGCCTTTCTTACAAACTATGCCATCGCCTGCGAGATAGCGCACCTTCCATCTCGGAAGCCAAGGCTGTGCGCTCCCTCCTTTGCTCCTAGCGCTCCTGGCGATGGAAACAGTCAGCAGTCACGTGATAGCGCGTAGAATCACGTGGGGTGCTTTTAGCCTGGAAGCCAGGGGAAGCCGCGACGGCCGCGCTGTGCTTCGTTCTCGCTTGGCTGTGGTTGTGCGTCGTCGTGCGGTATAGTTTGGTTTCCGTTCGCGTACAGCGATGTGCTAACTTATATGTTGTGCAGCTGTGATTGATATCCGCGTGGTGTGATCTAAGATGTCGCCCCTACGTTGTGCGTTAGCCATGCGTCTTCTCAGCGAAAGTGGCTGTACGCTGTCGAAAATGGATACGTCGAGATTCAGCCGTGCCATTGTGACGCCATTGTTGGCGGTATGGGATCTTATCATCACGAATGTTCCAGGCGAGTACCTGCTTTCTCTTTTATGTTGTTGTGGTCAGCGTTTGTGTCTTGCGTGAGATGTCATTGTATGTACTGTACGGAGCGGTTCACTGCTAAATGGAACAGGGAAGCTTGGCGGCCGCTTCTGCCTGCGACGAATTTCGCGCAGGCGCAGCACCCGTTGTTCTGAACTCGTTCGTCCTTTCTTTTTCTGTCGCGCCGGCCGCGCTTCGAATCCGCGCCTTGTGCTCTGCCTTCGTGAAGCGAATCGTTTCAGCCTCGAAAGTGCGCCGTCCACGGTGTCGGGCAGCGGCTGTTCGCGCTTCATGTTACGTTTGGCTGTGGACCGCTGCGCACAGCCATTTTGTCACTATACCTCAAAGCGCGTGTGTAATACTCGGATGTAAGTGAATGTCTGCCTGAGCTCGTACAATGCGGCGGGACACCTACCTAGGTCATATAATGCAACAGGGTCGACAGTTGGGCTACTTGGGGACTCATAACGCCCGTAAAACTTAGGTAAACGAAACACTCGCTGCCGCTGCTTGTTCGTGTTTTCTCTGCATTGTGCTGTTTCGGATGTCGCTTCCCCCCCCCCCACACACACGCACATCATGATCTTTGACACGTGCAGTTTCACGTTTTCCAACCGGTTGATCCTCCCCTTTCGGCCTCTATCGCGCGCGGCGCAACTTCTTTTGACGGTCCATGTTCTCAGCGTTATGGACGGCTTGAAGTCAAAGCGAACGAATTCGTGGAACGAACAATAACGTACAAAACTGGAATGGAAATCACGTTTGTGTTTAGCACGCATCTCCTAAGGTTGCAATTTACAAACAATCGTTGTAATGCCAACTGCAAGCAATTTTTGTTCTTGTGTAACCCCATTTGAGGTCAGAACTGCCATGTCGGTCTTCAGATAGGTAGTGAAAAGAGGAGGGGGGGAGAGGTCCTGACGTTGTGTTGGGGGCCACATAATACTGCCCCGCGGGCTTCAGGTTGCCGACCCCCTCTTGTAGAATATTCTTCGCACCCGCTCCTCTCCTATCAGAGCGCAGGTGCCGCGTTTAAGTAAGATATCACTAACACGTAATCGTTCCAAGCCTGCTAAGGTTAAGACGTAATTGCGACGAATCGCCCCTGTCGTAGTGGCTGGCCATATGCCTACCGGTTGGCGCATGCCGCGATCACGATTTGTCGCGGAAAGATTAACCGTGTCCCTCAACTCTTGATATGGCCGACGCCACGCAAAAGGTCTTTCGTCCTTTGGGAAAGCGAAAGGCCTTGCGAGGGCCAGCTGTTTTAGTTTCCGCGACGGAGGCGTACTTCGCGGTTCATCACAAGGAACGAAGGTGGCAGCCAATGGCGGCCAGGCGCGTTTGCCTCGTCACCTATTTAATCCGCGCAGCACGCATACAACAGCGCTGTGGCAGATGGCTTCACTTTCTTATGGTTATAGGGCTGTGCCGTACTGGCAAGTTCATAGATGGCCGTAACCGCGTTTATCGTGCTTTCCGGTGTTTATCTGTAACGGCGTTGCCGCATGCATTCGCGCTGAAGTCAGACTTATTGATAAGCATTTCGCTTTCCCAAAGGACAAAATACCTTTTGCGTGGCGTCGGCCATATCACGAGTTGAGGGACGCGGTTAACCTTTCCGCGACAAATCGTGATCGCGGCATGCGCCAACCGGTATGCATTTGACCAGCCACGATGACACGGTGTAGTCTTGGTTGGCGATTCGTCGCAATTACGTTTTAACCTTAGCAGGCTTAGAACGATTACTGTTAGTGATATCTTACTTGAAAGACATGAATGCGTAGCACTCAAGTCTTCATTTGTTCGAATTTGTCCGAATATTCCAAAAAGCGTGATTTCACATTTTTAGCCCAATATGCTAATAATTAATATATTATCGAAATACTCGATTCGTATTCGAAATTCTGAATACATGCACACACCTATGTACTACCGATCAAGTACACAACTATCATTGTTATTAAAGGAAAGTAGTTGTTCGAGGGCTAGTTTCTTTGTTAGACAGCGCTTATTATTGTCTGTTGGTTTCATTTGTTGCACAATATTTCGCCTAGGTTGATCACAGAGCTAGTAGGTGCTCCATATATTAACAATTTTTTCCAGCTCGTAAAACAGAAGCAGCTGTAGAAAAGGTTCACCACTGTGTGCGCCTTCTTTTTTTAATGCAGAGGGAGACCAGTAGCGCCCATAGCATCAGCTTTGTTCCCTTTGCCATTTGTTCCCTGCGCAACTAATTATGCATGCCATTACACTGGCACTAAACTTTCTGCACTGTACAGGACATTATACTGTAGCGAACAATATACTGTAGCGAACGGGTCTGGGGAAGTAGGTGTGTATTCACGTTATATTAGTGCTCGAATACACAAGACACAATAAATAGCGGGAACGTGTTTACGATTGTGTTTGCGCTGTAGTACAAGGTGCATATGCAGTACACACTCACAATGCATTTTATTTTTCAATGCAGGGTGACATTCTTGCAATCCCCTGTGCTCCATCTACTGACAGCGGTATTTCAGAGGTGTCATATGTTGCATCAACTAGACAGTGGTGTTCCAGTGGGTCCAAGTGCATCTACTTGCGGTTTTGCAGATTTCCCTTACCTCGAGCTCAAACATGAACAATTTCTGTTAAGGACAATGAAACGGCTTGCTGTATGAAAGCGCCCGTTTCAGTTTTGCAATTTTTAGTACAACGGGAGATTTTCGGCATCTGTTTGCTTGAATTATTTTTTAGTGTTGCTATAATGCAAAGGTCTGTTAGTTTTCGAGCACAGTAAGAATGTTTTAGATTTTTTGACTATTCAAGACATCTTAATAAAGAATTCGTTATTTTAATTTAACAAATCATTTTCAAGTATCAGGCACCCTCATTGGCAGGTTCGATCAGCTTATGTTTGTTGTCAAAGTGCACATAACACGAATTTTGTTGTACGTAAAAAAGTTTGATCATTACCCATGCCTGTTTTTTCCCAATTTTTCATACCTTTCTGTATCACAGCATACAATAAATATTTTATATTTTTTGAAAATCAAGTGTTATGTTTTGCAGACCAGTTTGACTGGATGTGGAAGCCATATTAAGCATTGCTTTGTACATATGCTCGTACATGATGTTGTATATACATATTTATATGTGTGCACTACTTCTCATTTCATTTCATGATCCCTAATATGCAGCACAAGTGGGTGATGACCGAATTTGAAGCTTCAGATGAACACACGAGGCTTACGCATGGATCACTGCAGATTTCACTAATTCGGGGTGTCTTTCCAACCAAGCCCTCCTTATGTGAACACGACCTTTGCCAAACCAATATGAAGGCGCGTTTGTGCAAATTCGGTAGTACACCCCGAATGACATCCGCAGGAACACATGCATGACGCCCTTTGTGACCACCTAAAGCTTCTGTTTCGGCCATTACACATGACGCAAAAGGAATCATGTACACCCTTCCAACACCCATACGAAAGGGTGTTAATACAAGCTAACACCCTAACACCCCATAAAATTTTTGCTGAACACCCTTTCTTTAGGGTGTTAAATTAACACCCTAATTGAAGGGTGTAGTCAATAACACCCTAAGGGTGTCCGTCTGGTGACAAACCGATTTACACCCTTAAGGGTGTAAAAATGTTTAGTGTGTAGCGCCCGGGGCATTGCGTCGTCTTTATCCCGGTCTGCCAGAGCGAATCTCGAAGCCACAAGTGACGTCAAGGACAAGGAGGTCGCTGAAGAAACGGGCAGAGATGACTTCTACCATGCCGTCATCGAGTCGGTCGAGTGAATCTTGCGACGACGCACCTCCGTGCATCTCAGGCGTCATATCAGCTACGCCGTTCGTTCTCAACGAAGCGACGAACCTCTCATTGCTTCGCGCATTGGCACCAAGTATTAATCGACGACGCCATGTCGTGGATAACATGCGGTGTTTTCTACAGCAGAATGCTTGTGGCAGAGCAACTGCTGGTAGAAGAAACTGTTATTGTTGAAGGGGATGACAGCTGTAGTATTAACGAGTACAACAATGTGCATAAGCAGCTGTTGCGCACTATGACCAGTGTCGCCGACTTGGAACGCGTGAAGAGAAACTCGTGAAATGGTTTTAAATGCTTACGCATTTACAACCCTTCCACGAATTCACGGCGACGCAAGAAATTTTGGAGGTCCCAATTCAACTTTTGAATCATTTACATACACAAACGCTGATGTCGACTACTGGGATCTTGAATTTTTATCAATGATTCGGTTAAAAAAGCATGCGCTATGCACAATCTGTAATGGCTTCCGGTCGAGAAAATTTCAAGGTTTTTATGATTTTAACGAGTGTATACAATGTGACACGCGTATGTAGTGCGTGCTCTATTGGATGGTGCTTGATAACAAATTGAACATCGAATTACTTGAAAATCGGCTCCATGTGTTGAGGTCTCTCTGCGCATTGTTGGTTCCATTGCCCCACTGTTCGAGCGATGGAACAGGGAATCTGCTATCCCATTGCGAAAAACACAATACGGTAAATTATCCACATTTCTTTGTCGATAGCCGAGTGTATTGCACTTTATACTCCGTTTCATACATCAGGTGCAAGGCTGTGGAGGCTGGCTTGACTTCTTGCACTAGTTGCATTCGCACCAAGAAATATTCCAATGATGTTACCAACGGTAATATGATTTCATTTCCGCTTTAGGCTGAGTAATAAATGAAGGCTCTTTGTGCGTAACATAGGAACAAACCCGTTCATACAGTCGCCTGTCATTTGTTCTGGACCGTTTAGCCGATCTTTATTTTCGGTTTTTGTATTTAATTCACAGCCCGCCGAGACGCCACTCGCGCAGGGCCGTGCTTTGCTGGCACAAGTGCTTACACCGATGAAACGATGTCAGTGTATTCCAGAATGAAGGGCAAGGTCTTAAGTTTACTTTCGAAAGGCCTGTAAACAATGAGCTTCAGTTTTTGGATGTTAGGTTGCGTTTTTCTGTTAATCATATCTGTTGGTTATACAACCCAAGATCGAAAAAAGCCTTACTACCGCACAGTAGCGCTCACTCGAAGCTTGTCAAGCGCGGTTAGCAAAGAACTGCTTGAACTCGGCCCTCAATAAGACTTGCAGTCATGCTCTTTCCGAAAGTTTCTGTGCCCAACTTCTGGGACTAAAGCGTGCGGGTTACCCCCCAGAACTTATCACTGCCGTTTGTGAGTCCCTCCTGCAAAATATTAAACGTTCGAAAGCAAACGACAAGCCTAACAAAGCGGACATGCCGGTTAAGGTCATCCCATATATACACCAAGTGTCGCACAATATTAAACGAATAGCAAGGAAACACAACGTCCAGGTTGTTTTTTCCGCTCCATGCAAACTCTCAAAGTTGTGTGCCTTGACTAACAGTAAGAAGCGACGTGTTTGCGTCACGCAACACCGGAACAAGTTTACAATGTGCGTTTTTAATGTCGTCTACAGCATTCCCCTGAGTTGTGGTCGCCGCTACATCGGTCAGACCGGCCGATGTTTTAACGAGAGAGCTAGGGAGCATAATTTGAACGTGCGCAATCAAACTGGAGGATTCCTGGGTGAGCACTGCAAACGCTGTGGTTGTACCCCTGATTTTCCACGTACACAGTTCCTCAAGAAAGCGAAAGATAAAACTGAGCGCGAAATCATGGAAGCCTTTTTCATACATAAGGCAGGTGACAACTGCGTTAGCAGGCCTTCAATCGTTTTGTCTGACGCTGAGATTGATTACCTCAAAGGTTATATTTAAGCGTGGTTCTCAATTGCACTTCCCTTTTGTTGTCATGTAATCTTTCATCGTTTTATGCTTTTACACGCGAAGCGTCCGCCAGTTGTTATTTTACTATGTTGTTGTTGTTGTTGTTGTTTTGTTTTTTGGTTTTTTTTTCTCTTTTTTTTTCTTGCACGCGTGCTCCATGTGAAATTCCTCTGCTATAGCTAAACAGATAGTTAAGATTGTCGTTTATCGCTGCTTGTTAGTTCTGGGAAACGTGGATGTCACAACGAGCGATTATGGCACATATAAATGCACTGGCGAAGGCAATAAAGTTCAGTTGTAAGTCAGCGCCCGTGGTGTCTACTATGTGTCTTTGTCCGTGTGTTCTTTAGCGCTGCCCCAAACAAGTCCGAAAGGCATGCGCGAGACGCGCGTACTCACACATCTTGCTGACTGAATTCTTGCATAGCTTCCGCAACGTTGCACCTGATGTATCAAACGGAGTATAACTCATTTTCCTTTTGCTGTAAACGCAGAATTTAAAAGACAGTGTGCGGCTTTTGTATACTCGAGTGCTCAACACATACTTGGTGAACACGAAGGCATAGGTGCAGCTGACCACGGCTTCTGGAATTGTCGACGGAGCCTTCCAAAAAAGACCATTGCAGGAAATCAAACGAAAAGTGGCGAGCACCGCATGGAAAACGAATGCAGCGAACGACACGTGATGGTTTTTGTGCAATTACGCATTGAACACACACCACAGCATTCCTTGCGAAAAAGAAGAGCATGAAAGAAGGATCATAACCACTAAAAGATCGCCAGGTGCGTTCGAACAATATGATGAACATAGTGTTCGACGATGCGTTTTCCGGTAAAGAATTACGGTTGGATGACCTGTAGTATTGAAGCGGCAACTCCAGCAGGCAAAAATGAGTTACATCACAACACATTGGTATGTTAACTCAGAACCAGACCATCAGCTATATGGTTTGTGTTCTTATAGCGCTATGGGCAGGCTACGCATAGGTATAGGAATCCGGAAGATCAGGTGAAAACTATCACGCACGATATTTCATTAGCCTTCTTACAATGAATTCATGTAGTGTGCTGCCCAATCGTTCAAGGCTGCTTGACGTAATCTATTTCGCTATTAGCTAACACCACAGCTTCACTGACCAACCGCCATCACAGCGAGAACTGCAGCCTTTGCTTTTTAGGAAGAAGTGGACAACATTGCAAAGCTCAAGGGCCTGAGTAAATTTTGCGTCTTTAGTGACATGAAAGACGCTTTCTAGTGCAGACTGATGCACTTCCTGAGTTAGTAGTCGTTCGGAATTCATGATGGTATCTATCCAAGAGTCCCTCCAGGAAACAGTTCACAGGGCAGTTTTCTGGCACGTTCATTATTCAGCGGGGTAATTTCTTGAGCCGTGAAATGTGCGATAGTGTTTCACGTCTTCCCACGCACAGAGTCGAGCATAATGGATGATCATGATTGAATAAATGAAATAACTTTAACGCTTTGAAGTAACTTTAATGAGTGGATACCCATGTCTAGATGTTTGGAAAATGAAAAAAAAAATGCCAGTACAGCCGGTCAGCAGAACGTTCTTCGCCAGTCTGTCACAACAACCTGCACAAAAGTACAGTGTCTAATAAAAGTATAGCTGCCTAACAGGCTGATTTGCCAAAACTTCTAATGGCGAGTAATGTCTCACCTTCACGGTTCTCCTTCTCTCGAAGCAAACCTCATGTCTCGCGCATGCGCAGCAGTCTGCTCGCCAGCAGGTCGCTGTTCGACATCCGGATGCTGCTGTTCTTGAATGCACACGACTGCCTCGCGATCAATGTTTCGGTCGTCGTCATCGGTGGCACTGCAAAACACGCGTGTGAGCAGCCGAGTGCACAACCATTGTGCATTGATAAATGATAATTCATCAACGCGTGATCAACATGTAAAATACTAGGAACTCTGAATCAGATCTTACTGATGATGTTTCGAGATCTCGGGTCATGGATTACCTCCCCTTCACTCATCTTAAACGACCTGTTCTCATTGGGGTCGTTTTCTTTTCAACACATCTCGACTTGCATCACTCGTTTTGGTAGGAGCTAATAGGGTGACTTGGCACTACTTTGTAACGCACCGCAAGGAAAAGCGTTCATGCGCATCACATTTCATTAGAAGGAGCTTTTTTTGTGTCGTTGACATTTTAAATTGGAGCATAGCCTTCATAGACGATTGAAATTCATGAACGGAGCTCGGATCTCGTGCATTCGCGGCGATTAGTTCTAGCAACGTGGGCCTCAATCAGCGACTTCATAATCATAAGCTTCTCGACACTCGAGCCCTTATGCCTAATAGTAACGGTTAGGAGTGGTTGGTGAAGAGCTTCATTTCTTTCTCGCCTGGTTGCGAAATGTGTATTCCATCTCTTTCATATAAGCGACTTTTAAACACAGACGTGTAATCGCCAAACGCACATTGTTGGCAGACGCAGATGGTATAACAGACGCTGATGGTATAATACGACATTTATGCGCAGCCCAATCAATAAATAACTACCTGTCTAATTCACGATGATAAAAGAACGTGTCCCAATATGTGTAATATTCTCTGTCTTACAGATTTCTGCTTTTCCCGACGATGGTTTTCTTGTCGAGGGGCAAATTGTCTCAGAGGCACGATGGGACGCTACCGGTGACTACAGGATTAGAAGAGTTAATAACCCAAAATACGGTGTGCGTGGCATTCACGCTGGCTATACGCTGGCATTAACACTGAAAAATGTGAGAAAGCTAGAATAGACGCAGAAGGACGCATGATAACGGGTTCGCAATGGTGCTGGCTTGTAACTTTTTTACTGAATACTATGCAGTATACCTGCTTTTACAATTTAACGCACTAATCCCGCGATGAGGAAAGCCAATGTTGACAAAATAAATGTTAACGTGTACGATAGGCACCCGCAACGCTTGCTTTAAATGAGTCCACTTAAATTTAACACTCTTGAATATGGCTTCGCAGGCATTCTTTGGCTCATGATTATTCATTGGGAGAGAGGAATAGAGAAAAGCTGTTGCGGACGTAAAAACATGATTATTCACCTCGGGGGTTCCCTTAATGCAAGACAGAAGCAGCGATGGACACTGCACCCATCGAGGAAAATGAACGCCAACAAATGCATAGCGATGGAACTTGTCTAAATGCTGCTGAAGACCACTTTTAGGTGATATTTAAAGGCGGAGCGAATCAAGAAGAACGTCAGAAATCGCAAAAGCCGCGCAGTATGATGCACCATAAGGAAGACATCAGCGAGCAGCAGCGCGGGCAGAGCCTTGGCGACGCTATTGGGCGGAGGCGCTTATTTTTAATTGCAAGCGCAATGTATTTGACAACGAACCTTTATAGAGTCGAACCCGCATGTATCGAACTCGACAAAAAACGGAATTTAGTTTGATATATGGAGTTAGTTCGATATATCGGATAAATCGATATACAATATTTCATGAAACTGTTGTATTTGCGGTGCGAAATTCTGGTGCCCAATTTCACTTCACTGCACAGCCTCAATATCATATAAGAAATACCCCTTCACGGCAATACGCATTTTTAACTACTACTTTCCGCCGTTTGCAGTTGAGCATGCAGGGTTATATGTATGGCCTTGTTTGACGCGAAAAAATGTGGTATTGATGCATATAGCGTCGAAAATCCTGATATGCAGTTGGGCGTACTGGTCGGGCGCCTGAAGCGTCTACTGTGCGTTGGCCCTAATTTCAGCCTTGTTTTTCGATATAATTTTGAGCATGTTTCTTGGAATGCTGCACGTAGGGACGACGTAAGACTACATGTTCCCAAGTTCGACTTCATTGAATATCGCCAACTTTGCGGTGAATAGCAGGTGCTTGTGTTTTACGGCATCAATCGCGTTAATAAACGAGCGCAGAAGCGAACAGCGACACCGGACGAAGAGACGGTGACGCAACGAGGTCATCGAGGCTCGAAACACTTGATGGCACGTGGTAGTTTACACTCCATCCGCGTAGCGCCCTTTTAATGACGTTGCTAGCTCGGTCTTCCATATGTATTTTTTAGGGTAAACCAAGTTCTTCGGGCGTTTCCCGCTTCCGGATGTTCGATATATCAAGTGTACCGGCTGTTTCTTTTTCATCTAGCCGCAGGTTTTCTAGTGTATTGAGGTTAACGCACTGTCGTGATCGGAAATAGTTCTATATAAAGGAAAATTGAATTTACCTGTGTGTGATATAGGGAACCCAAGCTCAAGTTTGCGGCGCGACGACAGCGCCGAGCCAGCCGCGCTGCGGCTCTGTCGGAAAGCTCTGAACCTTAGCGCGGCCGACTCAGCCCCTTTCACGGTAGCGGTAGCGCACGTGCGCACGCGTCCTTCTGTCGGTGCGGGTAACTTGGGGGCCGTCAGCTCGGCACGTTGAACCGAGAGGCTTGCTGTGCGAAGCTGCGCATTTCCGCGATGGCAGAAGCGACTCCACGGAAGTGGACGTGAGGTCGGAAGTATTCCTGTGTCGTGGGCTGCAGCAACAGTGCAGACAACACCAAGGCACGCGATTTACGTGTGAAACTATTGTTTCCCGGTCGTGTCGCACGAGAAATAAAGGCGGCAAGCGTGGATAGCTGACAGCGCTGTCTCGCCTTCCATTTTGGTTGTCTGAGTTCATCGCTTTCGTTCGTTTCGACTACCTGAATAGGCAAATAACGCGGCGCATGCACGCAGCGACTACAGTAATGATTACATGCTGTCTTCTCGCATTGTGAAAGTCCAGTTACGGTTGTACGTGAAACAACTTTGTGTTTTGATTCCCCGTGTTAGTGAGACCTACCCGTCGTTGTTGAACGTTCACACTCGCGCTATACCGTTAGCGTTGCGCGGTTGGTTGAATTCAACTGAACTCGGCACATTCTCAGAAGTTCGGCGCCTGCAATTCACGCGTCGGGAAGGCTGCTTTATCACGCCGGAACGGACGTCTGTGCATTTTCAGCAAGCATTGACATCGTTCTGCAGGTTTGCTTTGTTTTTGTCACTTTATTAGTGTGATATATATTTAAGCCGCTAAATACAACTGGCACTTAATACATGCTTTGCAATTGAAACCTTGAAGTAACCTTCTGTCACCTTCTGACTTTGTGCGATTTTGTAGCCGCGTTCGCGCAGCAGGTTTTATACGCCTGTCGAGTCGATATAAAAAGAGACTGCAAGCATGACACGAGAGCCGAGAAAACGAGGCGAGCAGTTCACCTTGCTTCACAGTGGTTAAAGCTCTGCTAGCTGCCTCGCGTCTTAATCGGCGGGTGATTCTCCATCGGCACGGAGGACTTGACTCTAACCTCCCCAGGAAACAGGGTCATGGCCGTGTAATTTCTTTTTTTCGCACGCCGCAAACGTTTGTTCACGAAAGTGCACGGCTGCTACTGTTAAGCATGCCATATCAAAACAACAATCATATGATTCGTAGTCCGCACCGCAGAACATCCATAGCGTGTACGGCTTCGTTTCGGAGTGCATGTGGACCATTATTTATCTTTAACATGACAGAATGAGACTTACCTCGAGGTATACGTCCTACACGGTGTAATCGCGACTTGGGAAATGCATTTCGCTTTGAGTCGGGCGTCGTTGTCGTCGATCGTCTGCTCTTCACCGTTAACGTGATTGACGAGCCTTTCTCCTTTTATCAAGTTCGCTTTTCGGAAGTGCCTATCCAGCTGTGAGATCTTTTTGAACCCGCACTGCAGGCGGTACATTGTGAGGAACCGCGAGAGCTCTGCACATGCACGGAAGCGAGCGGCAGCGCATTGGAGAGAAGGGAAAACGCTTGCTGCTTACACCCCAGTTTCTCTTTTTCTGCCAGAGATGGCGCTGCCTGTCAAGAGCAGCAGCGCCGCTAAGCGTTGCTTGGGAAGCCTATAGACCAGAACACAGCGAATTCCATGCGCATCGCCATATTTGCATCGCGCGTCGCGCCATCTATCGCACACGCGACGAAACAACATGCGCGGGCTGCCACGCCAGCAGACGCTACACAGAGCAAACGTGAAACTCCCGAAACTCAGCCCGTCGGAGAGCGTGCTTGGCGTCTTTTCTAGCCTGGACATTTTCGCTGATTTAATTGGAACATCAAGAACATCTTGCTCGTGCAAATCCACAATGTATACAGTACGTGGTGAGTGGGATGGGGAAGCAACCTCGTCAGCTATGTACGCTGTTACACTCGTAAAAAAACGTTCTCGCTGTAGTACGCGTGAATCGTAATTGCAGTGCAGCTCACGAAAGTGTGAAACGATGTCTTGTTGCCCCGTATAACAAGTTGTACACAAAGTTTTGTGAAAGCTCATCATTTCAGCATGCATCGCGTAATAATTAGAGTACGCTTTACGGGTAGTTTCGCGGAACGTAATTTTTGTTTCACAAGCGCTCTAACAATAATGCGTCTTGCTCACAAAAGCGTGCTATCAGAGAGTATAACCTGCAGTATCGTTCAGCGATCCATTTTGGAAGCTACCTGCGCGATTTTATTCTTGTAACGATGGTGCTTTACAAGCGAAACTGTGCTACTCTTAGTTAAGCCGGTTAGCTACGCCTGCGACGTAAAGCACGCTGGCGCGAGTACTGTTTACTTACGTGCCAATATATGTATTATGTGCAGCTGCATGCCTCGTGTCCAAATAAATTTGGGGACATCAAACACTGAAATGAAAGCACGAAATTCTGGCCAGCTGTTGAGGAGCACCGTGTCATTTATAACCTTTTGAAGACGAAATCTCGAAGGCGTGGATGTCATAAAAAGCACTAAAGCTTAATGCTACGTTGAAAGTGGCAAAACATGCTGATTGCTCGTGCTTGAAAGCACTACCTTGCACTAAATTATCGTCAAAGGAAACGCTCAAAGGCATGAAGTCCACCCCCACACAAAGCTCGCGCCTGCCTTCAACCCAGCTGCGTGTCACGCAAATTAGGTTCGCAAAATGAAATAGGTGGGCATCACACTGCAGAATACACGCAGTTAGTGTACTTACTCGCGCATTTTCACTCGGCTCCTAGTTTTTTTTTTTTTTTTTGAATCACAGTTATCCACTCGCGGCGACGCTGAAAACACCACACCGGCACTATTTCCGTGGCGCGTCGTAATCGTCGCAGACAACGCTAATATCCTCTTGTTGCGCTGCTTGTTTTGGCATCCAAAGACGACGCAGTAGTGCCCAGACGAGCTCGTATACGCTGAAGAGGCCTGAACGGGTACTTTTTCGCACTTTAAAGCCTCAGAACTGCGGCTTGCCCTGTTTACTTGGTGCAGCCCGCGCGCGCCTTGGGAGCCCGGTCAGCCCGGCGTCTGGGTGTGAGAGTATACGCTCGGCTCGCCAGCAGCCTGGGTGCGAGACAGGCGTGTTCTGGTGTATACACCAGAGCACACCAGACACATTTGCGTTTGTTTGGTACGTACTACGCCACAATGATAAGTGATATGGGTAATCTATTTCGTATTTATGGTGTATGCCTTTATTTGTTGTATTAGCAACCGCCAGTAGCTGGGGTTACAAGCCAACATGGAAGAACGCATACAGACTCGACAGCCCGCTTTCATCCGAACTCGCGCTTGCTACTCGCCCACTGTCCTCACACCAATAAATAAATAGCAACACCGGCCATCGCTTTGTGTCAGCTCACGCTGGAGAAAAAGTGTCAGGTATGCTTTGTCTTTATTACTGCGATCAGCTGCGTTTATTTAGGCGTGCCTGCTAAGCCTTGTATCCGACAATATGGGAATGAATCCTAAAAACTGCAAAATACCGAAGAGTACATTGCTCACGATGCTTCAGGACGCGAATATAAAGCAAACAAATGCGTAGGTATTGAATTTACGGGCCACACAGCACAGGACGACGACGTGATAAATTCGAGGCGGAAGGAAAGTGCATCCACAGGTGCCGCCATGTTCACTTTTCCGGCGCTGCCGTCTCCTCCCTTTTACACGCGTGCGCGCAGACGCTATGGGGACGCCGAGCACACAACGCGACGCGGATGGAGGCATATTGAGCAGCGCTGCCAAAGGCCACGTCAGTGGGCTGGCCATGCAGGCGACCAGGGTAGGGGGACGGCAACGGCGCGGTGGCGCCATCTAGTTTTGACTGGACAAGCCAGCTGTGGAAAATCATCTATAGCTTGGCTCGAGTGCCATGCACGATATTCGTGTTAACGCGTAATGACACACACGGTCAAACGATTATTCGTAGGTGCACCATCCTCCTGCGCAGCAAGACCAATTCAGATGTCACTGTTGCATTATGATGCGTACGCTGAACTTACCATTTAGGAAAAAAAACCGAGCTGTCCGTTACGACTATCCTGCCGAGATTTCTTGCATTCAGCTGAATAAACACGCAGTGCAAAGATGCAAGTTCATTGGAGAAGCACAGTATGGGCCGTAATGACGCTGCGAGTGGGACCCAGGCACACAAACGCGAGCATCGCAGCAGGTTTGTTCTTGATCGGCGCAGAACTTTCACTTTTCAGGCTCGTCTGTCAGCTGGCGGGGACCCTGGGACGCCGAGGTCACCTGGTCGACGCTCGCCTCGCATCTCGCTCACAACGGCGCCAGTTGCGCATGCGTAAGCGAGCCAAAGCGTGACCAATCTTGTGAGGAGGAGCCCTCTCCCCTCCCCCACTTCCGGCTTCGAAAAATATGGCGTAACCGCCTCTCCTTGGTATTCCTTCCTCCATGTCGAAGGGTGAACCTTCGAGAAGGGGCGATCTTTCAGAATGGGAAACATTTCTCGCTCTCCCGATGAATAAGCCACCAGACGTGAGCGTCAGCGAGAGGTGACGCGATAACAGGCATGTCTTCAACGATCCAACCGCGAGATTCCCGCAAGAGAGGCCGAAGCTAAGCGCCAATGAAAGGAATTCTTGAAAAACATTAAAGTAGGATATAGCCTGATGAAACACGGGTAAGCTTCTGTTACTGGCTGGGTGTTTTTTTCTGTCTGCATTTATTTCTGTCTATTTCTCTCTTTCTCAATATTTATGCGCGACGCCTTACTCTCTCCCTTTCGCATCTAACTCCTCCTCACCATCACGTCTCTCCCCCTAACGCTCACTTCAATTTCCCTCATCCTTGCTACACTATACTATACGAGGCCACGCAATGCTCTGCTAACGTTCCTGGACAGCCGCGCCTGGGTAGTATTGGACAGCCAAGTGGTTAGGATGCCGGCCTTCGGATCGAGGGTTCGCGCGTCGGAATCCCGCCTCGTGAAGAATTTTTTTAAGGGCGAAGCTCCTTATAGCGGCACCCATTCGTCCCCGTCGTAGTAGTGTGTAACCAGTCTTAAAAACGGTGGGGGCGTGCACACATGAAGGCTCCCTAAAGACAATGCGCTGCGACAGTACGTGATATGTATCGCCCTCTCCTCTCCTACGCTTCCCTCCCATCTTGCCTCGCGGCGCAGCGGCGCCGACGCAGGCAGCGTCGCGAGGCAGCGTCGCGGCAGCGTCTTGATTGAAAAAACCGACCGCTCGCGCTGCACAACCGTTCACTGACCACCCCGTATATATAGGCACTGGATTTTGACCTCCAAGGTAGTGCGTGTGTGCGATTTCTCCTGTGCGTGATTAAACAATGAAAATTCACAGCGTACATGTAAAATTAAAGTGAGCTGCAAGTCGTCATAACTCTCATCGAACCTTTAGTATAAACGCGCCCGATCTCACGTCGGTGATGATGTACTGGGCAGAATTCACGAAAGATTCACGGTTTACCCATGAACCTCCGCAGCTTCGCCCACTCATCATCATTCACTCCGTGGATATGCTGTGATTTTTTCTTTCCGTCTCGCTGTTTGTTTGTTTCTTCATTTCTTTATTTCCTTCCTCCTTTCTTTCTTTCTCTCTTTCTCTCTCTCTGTAGTTCTCAGGGTTATAAGAGGCCGCGCTATAGCGGGGAATTGTGGGATTGTCCAACTTCTGTGGCACATAACCGTTAGATGATGATAGCTTTACTGCACGGCCACACATTTTACGCCGAGCTTGAACACTTTGCTGTTCTAGCTCGCTGTTCCATAAAAGACCGAGATTTACGATTGCCTCTGCTGGACTTAGTGTTTATTAGTCATTTCTAATTGAGTCGGGCAGACCTCCGAGGCTTAACGTTTTAAGGTGGTGTTTTCTTATACTCTTTGTTTTGGTAGTGAGGTCTGACTCGTCTGAGGTCTGAGCGTTCGCATTTGCCTCTGTTAGGGAAGTGCGTGAATTTGTTGCTTCTGCTTGTTGTGCGGGATTTGTTACTGGTGTTATTATCACTTCCACCGTCGGGCTAGATGGTTCTTGTGGCTTAGCTACGGTGGGGCGTTTGGGCGTGTGTTGCAGCTAGCGCTCGCAGCTCGGGCGCGTTCGAGCGTATTCTTCTGGTTCGTGGGACGGTCCGTGAGACTGTGTCAATGGTTGCGTTTGTTTTAATTCATTCCTCATTCTGTATTTCATGTTCCTGACAATTACTTCGACGCCAGAAAAATTCCGTCCCGAGCGAGCAGAATGTCAGGGTCCTAGTGAATTTCACCGTGTTGACAGGCATCAACGTTTTTGTGGCCGCGATCAATGTCCAGAATAAATGCGTTAATTCACTTAATCCTCGTGCGTGAGCTACGGGTGTGGGTGGTTGTGCAATAAGTGATCGGTGTTGGTTGACGATCCAAGGCAGAACTGTTGTAAGGGTGTGTTTCGCGCCTGGTCTGTTTCTCTGCAAATCCTTTACCTGAGTCTTGAGACCTCCACACTGATGTCGCCGTTGTTGTAAGTACAGTCGTTAGTGCCGCAGGGAATGATAAAAAGCGTTACGTGCCGTGGTGCAGCGGCGACAAAACAATGGATGTCATGTGACCTGGCTCCGCTTTTAAACCTAAGGGATCGTGCATGTTTCCCTCGTGGAAAGTGGTGGTGTATGTACTTCCACTGAACGTCTCCAATTGAAGCTATTGGCTCTAAGGAAAGTAGAGGACACTCATCATGCTTCGTCATATTCTCTCAGTGGAAATCCAAAAAACGGCAGTTGCCCTTCCCTTCGCCTTTGTTTGGATTGTAGAAGAGGGTTCGGCACGGAGGAGAGTACGAAACACACACGCAGTAAAAAAATCAGTCCCATCCTTGAAGAAGACAATGCCACTTGTCGGCACATCGGCTCGAGCACCCACCCCCTGTTTACGAATTTTGTAATATCAAACTTCCGTCTCCCCTTCCCTGTCGTTGTTTTTTTTCGATTACTACATAAACAGAACGTTTGTACAGCACCTGCAAGACTCGTACACTCGTGACACGGTGTGAAACGCCTTCCCCTGGGTCACGGAGAAAGAAGTATTTGAGGAGGAGAATCTCTCGGCTGCGGCGGCGCGCGAGGGCGGCGCGATAGCGTCACGGCGGAATGCGGTTACGCCGAAGCACGACAGATGACGCTTTCGGCCTGTTGCCATCTTTTACATGGTCTTCTACGGACGCGACGCATAAAATCGTGATAGCGCCCCGTACATTGTAAAATTTCTAAGATTTCTGTCTGTAGCATCAATCGGTAGATATGACAGATATTTTAGTTGCAGTTCCTAATCGATACTGCTAGAATTATAGGCCGTACAGCGCTCGAAACGAACTGCTAGTAGGGGCCCCTGAGCAGACGACGGCTGCCGCCGCATGCACGCGCCCCTCGCTCCTCGCTCGCATGTTGTGCGCGCGCATGCGTAGATGACCTTGGGAGGGAAAGTTCCCTTCGCGATTTGCTGGTTTCTTTCTCTTTGCGCTCTCAGTGGCTTCCGCGCGTTGCGCCGGCGGCGCCGACTCCTCGATGTTTGCGCGCGCTTTTCACGCCGCAAAAAGGAGAGTGCTTCGCAGATTTCGACCAGTGCTTCTTCACGATGGGGCGGAAATGTGTCGTGCTGAACTGCAGCAGTGGGTACGCGTCCTGCAAGGAGAAGGTAATTACCATCGAAGTTCCTAGTGACCCAGTGAGGTTGGAAGCGTGGGCTCGCGCCATACTTAGAAAAGACCCACAGCTGACGCCTCGTGACTACGTTTGCGAGAAGCACTTCTCGGACAGTGACATAGACAGGCGGCGATATTATGGCGAACTTGGTGGCGAAGTTCTCCTTGACAAACCGAAACGGCCAGTGTTGTTACGATACGCCGTGCCTTCAATCTTTCCGCGCGCTGTCCCAGATACTTGTCTGCTGTTCTCAAAAAAAGACAATGTGAAATTTCAACCACCTGGGGTTTTGTAACGTGCACCTAAATGTAAGCACACGGGCCTTTAGCATTTCGCCCCCATCTAAATGCGGCCGCCGCAACAACCTAAATCTGAATTGATAGCATATAGGGTAAGTCCCATGATTCGTTGAAATAAATTATACCTAACTCATTTAGTTGACGTTATAAAAAATTATAGATTTTGCGTTGTACAAAAAATATCACGATGGTAATTTTCCTGTATGTGACGCCATTTTTCTCGTTAATTTACAGAAAAAACTTGGAGTGCGCTTGAGCTTCGCCTTTAAGAGTTGAACGCGATAGCGTAATCGGGCCCTGTGCTCATCGCCTTCTCATTGCTA
>NC_051183.1:101331452-101376484 GCF_013339695.2 Rhipicephalus sanguineus
ATCCGCGGGGAGGAGGGCTTGCCGCACGTTGCGGGAGAGATTACGTCGAGAAGATCTATAATGGGATGTTTGGTGTTGATTCATCTTCCAGGTGCGCTTAGTGAACACAAACAGCAAACCAAAAAGTACAGGACATAAGGCAACGAGCGCAATTTTGCGCTCGTTGCCTTATGTCCTGTAACTTTTTTCGTTTGTGCTGTTTGTGTTCACTAAGCGCACCTTGGAAGATGAATCAACACCAACTATCCCACCTTATAGCTCTTCTCGACGGAAATCTCTCCCGCAACGTGCGGCAAGCCCTCTCCCCGCGGATCCGGTTCGAGCCAGCGACCAACGGCGGTTCCTGATTGGAGGCTTTCGCACTACTGTCTGATGCAAGCGATCGCCCAGGGCTATAAAAGAACCAGCTGCGCGGAGAGAGAGAGAGAGAGAGCGGACAGCGAACGAAGAAATCGCGGGTCGTCGTCGCACCGCTGTGCGAGCCCAATAAGCTGTCGGCCCCAGCGCCGAATATGTAAAGCCTCTGTATATATGTATATAAATTTGCCTTAACTCACCGTCGCCTGATCGCCCGTCTATCAGCTCTGCGCAGAAGGCAGTCGCAAGTGAGACACCCGTTTTCCCACAATGCCCGTCGTACCAAAGCACCTGCGCTCCACAGTCCGCCGCGAAAATCATAACGCCCCAACCGCTGGTCTCCTTGGCGTTTCTTGCACGTATGACCGCGTGCGCCGCTGCTTCTACTGACGTGGCCTTGCACGCTCTGTCGGCGTTATGTCAACGCCTGCGAAGTTTGTCAGCGCCGCAAGAAGCCGTCGAGACATCCTGCCAGTATCTTCAGCTTATCGACATCCCACTGGAGCCCTTTTTCCGAGTCGGTTTCGGCCTTCTCGTCCCTTTCGAACATTCACATCAGGAAACTAGTGGGTTGCCGTTGCTACCAATTACGCGACCCGCTGCGCAATCACGCGAGCCTGCTAACCAGCTGCGCTACAGACGTCGCTGAGTTGCTGAGTTTTACTTAGGATCTAATTTTAGTGCACTGTGCCCCACGACAATTTCTGAGACACAGAGGCCGTACTTTCCTTTCGCAAGTGATTGACGATATCCTGCGTTCCTGTTCAACCCAGCATAAGCACACGACTGCGTATTACCCCCAGACAAACGGGCTTAAAGAGCGCTTAAACCGAGCACTGACAGACATGCTTTCGAAGTACGTGTCGCCCGAGCATCGTGACTGGACCTTGCACTGTCATAGGTGATGTTTGCGTACAACTCCTCCCGGCATGACACTGCTGGATACTCGCCGTTGTTCATTTTTTTGGCCGCGAACCAGCGTTGCAACGCAACACATTCTTTGCGGTTACTGCAGAGTCGACCACGGAATACGCACGCGACGCTATTTGCCAGCCTGACCACGCCCAACAGATTACCCGCAACATATTGACAGATTCTCAATAAACGCAGAAGCACAGTTACGACGCGCGGCATCGGAAGGAACGTCTTCCAACGGGTTCCTCGTTCTTCCCTGGTCCCTAACGCGACATGCGGCCTCTCTGAGAAGCTACGTTCTCGTTACACGGGCCTATACCGCGTGCTTCGACAAGTGACAGACATTGCGTACTAAACTGCCAAGGATAATTCAACAAACTCTTCTGCTCTGTAATCCCGTGACGTCGTCCACGCATCAGGCTCAAGCGATACCTACACCCTCCTGCTGTTCCCCCATAGACGCCCCTTGTCGGCCCTATTGCCGCCGGGGGTTTGATGCGTGGTTTTTTTCAACATTAACAGTGCATAGCGGGATATACCCTGAAAAGGCATCTGGAAAAAGAGGTGAAGAAATTGATGTTCTGTTGTAACCTGTGTTGTGGCTTGTTACTGACTTAGTGTTCTAATTCCTAGTACCATATTAGGAGTATGCAAAGATAACATGACCGCATCAAGCACAGAACCTGGTTCATTGGCGAGACATGGTCGGGTTTTTGCCCTCGAGTGGGAACGCCTTCATCCTGCTAACACTACTCAACGGTGTATAATGAAGATTTAACGCCGCAATGTGAGGCCTGTCGATCCGTTACTGGAGGCCTTTCTAATGCTTAGTTAAGGTGTAAGAGATGATTTTTACTTACTTGATGCGGGGTTCTCTGGTCGTGTAAGATGTGTTTCTGACCGTCAGAAATTGTTTAAAACTGAAGCAGAAAGAAGATATTTGCTGTGCGTATTTTTTGTTGCTTGGCGGCTGCTGGGAGCGTATATATATACTGAGCCCGGCATAAATACCTAATTACAAAAATTAACTTTCAATTTTCATCTTGCGCATGTGTGAACTACGGAACATTCTACTGCGACAGCTTAACATGTGCTTGCAAGCTGCACCGCACATCAGGAACGCACTGGAGATTTTAACCTGAGCGTATACACGCAATATGCCGTTAGGTAAAGAATTGAATGAGCAGCTAGGGAATTACTGCAGGTTTGTCTTTTATTTCTTGCTTACTACCTGTACTAAAAACCGTATTCCATGTTTATATTCCAGCTAGCAATCTCATTTTACACTGTCGCCGTGTAGCGTTCTATAGTTTCTACATTTGCAAGATGAAAGGGAAAGTTGATTTTCGGAATTAGCTAATTAATGCCGAGCATCAGCATACATACTCTCAAGCAGCCGCCAAGCGCATACAGCACAAGAATATCTTCTTGCTAGTTTCTTTTAGATGATTTCTAACGGCCAGAAAGGTATCTCAAGGAGCGGGAGAATGCTGCATTAAGTAAGTAAACTCCTCTCTTACACCTTCTCTAAGCGTTACAAAGGTCGCCAGACAGGGTTGGCAAGCGTGAGCGCTTAGCGCGGCAGCGCGCCACGCTTAGAACAAGCGCGCAAAAAATCGCCCCCACTCATGCTTTGCAAGCGTTATGCATCCCGCAAGTCATGATTAGGAAGCCTGATTTTTTTCAGCGTGAAAGCAGACCACGCTGAGAACATGCGTGCGAAAAATCGCTCCCACTCACGCTTGCTACGCGTGATGTGACTAAGTACGAATAATTGGATTAGGCGGATGATGCTTGCCTCTTTCATGCCTTTGTGTTTATTGGTGATGCGTTTCCAGAGGCGCATCGGTTTGACACTTTTGCGTCAATTTTGCGTACTTTAATTCAAGAGATGTATGTCCACTCTTCTGTCGAGACGACGAACAAATTCCAAGTTGCGAGTTATACACGCACACCCTACTGTATGAAACCTCAGGTAAATTGAATATTCTTTTTAGAGAACTATTTTCAATCGCGACAGTACGTTGACCTTAATGCACAGGAACATGTACGGCTACATCGAACAGAAACAGCCGGCACACTTCATATATCGAACATCGGGAAGCGGAAAACGCCCCAAGAAGTTGGGTTACCCTAAAAACTTACGTCTTTTCCTCACGGAATACATTTCGAAGACTGAGCGATGTGATTAAAAGGCCGCTGCGCGGATGGAGTGGAAACAACCGCTTGAAATCGCGTGCTTCGTGCCTCGATGACTAGGCGTCGTTGCATTGCTGGCTCTTCGTGCGGGGTCGCTGTTTGCTTCTCCGCTCGTGTGTTGCGTATGGCCGTGCAGGGGTATTTCATACATGATGAAGCAACTCAGTGAAGGGAGGCTGAACACCAAAATTCGCAACTCAAGTACAACATTCCTGAAATATTTATATTGGTTTATTCGATATGTCGAACTAACTCCCGTTTATTTTCGCAAGTTCCATATATAATCGGGTTCGACCCTATAAACGTTCGTTGTAAATTACATTGCATTTGCGAGTAAAAGAGGCGCCTCTGCCTAACAGTATTACCAATGCTCTGCTCACGCTGCTGCTCGCAGATATCTTCGGACGGTACATCATACGGCGTGGCGTTTGCGACCCCTGGTGTTCTTCTGGATGCCCGCCACCATTACATAGCACTTAAATGTGGTCTTCAACAGCATTTAGACACGATTCCTTGCTCTGCAGTGATTTTGCTGGCGTACATTTACTTGATAGGTCCAGTGTTCATCGGTGCTTCTGTCTTGTTTCAAGGAAACCCCCGAGGTGAATAATCGCGTTTTTACATCACCCACCGCTTTTCTCTCTTCCCTCACTCAATGTATAACCATGAGCCAAAAAATGCATGCGAGGCGTTATTCCAGTGTGTGCAATAAAGGTGGACAAATTTTAAGCAAGCAATGCGGGTTCTGACGATACCCGTTGATATTTCCTTTCTGAGCTTTGATTTTCTGATCACGCTATTATTACGTTAAATTATAAAAATACATTTACTGCACAGTACTTAGTAAACAAATGCACGGGCCAGGACTGTTGCGAGCCCGTCGTCATACGCGTTTCTGCGTACATTCTAACTTTTCACACTTTTTCAATGTAAATTCCAACGCAACGCCATCGTTAATGCCACGCACACTGTATTTTTGCTGATTAACGGTTCTTATCAAGCGGTTACTTGGCGTTCTTTCGTGCTTCCGAGTCAATTTCTCCCGTGGGATAAAAAAGCGTCGTCGCGAAAAGCAGAAATACGTAAGATAGAAAATATTACAAACATTGGGACAGCATATGTTGTCATCATTAACTAGACAGGTATTTATTTATGGATTAGGCTGCGTATAAAATCTCCCCTTATACCATCCTGCATCTGTCAACTTGCAGATTTGCCAACATTCGGCGTTTAGTGTCTACACGTCTGTGTTTAACAGTCGCTCATATGTAAGAGATGCAGTACCCATTCCGCAACGGGACGAGAAACAAGGAGTGCCCTCTGAAATGAAGCTCTCACCGACCACGCCTTACCGTTACGTTTAGGCAACGGGGCTCGAGCTTCGATATGTTTATCAATATTACATAGATGATTGAGGCCAGCGGCGATAGAACCAATCGCCTCGAATGCATGAAGTTCGAGCTGCGCCTATGAATTTCAATCGTTTATGAACCTCATGCTCGAATCACATATCTACGATCTAAAACCAAATTCCTCCTAATAAAATGTGATGGGGATAACGCTTGCCCTGGCGGTGCATTACGAAATAGTGTAAAGCCACGCTGTTAGCATTGGGAAAGTGCGCGCCCGAGACCACCTGCAACAAAGAGAGTTGGAAGTCGCGACATGTGGAGAACAAAACGACCTGTACGAGAAGAGGCAGTTTCAGATGAGTGAAGGTTTGGTTGTCCATCACCAGACCTCTTGCGAAACATCGTCGGCAAGTTTTGATTCAGACTTCCTAGTACTTTACATATTGATCACCTCTTGATGAATTCTGATTTATAAATGTGCAATGGTTATGCACTGGGCTGCCCGAAAGCGTCTTTCGCAATGCCACCGATGACGATGACCGGAACACTGATCGCTAGGCAGCCCAGCGCATTCGCGAGCAGCAGCAAACGGACGTCGAACACCGACCTTCTGGCGAGCACACTCCTGCGCATGCGCAGGAAATTAGCGTGTTGAAGGCAAGGAACAGTGCGAAGGTGCGACGTTTTTTGGCCATTGGAAAGTTTGGGCAAATCAGCCTATTAGACAGCTGTAATTTTATTAGACACTGTGTTTTGTGCAGGATAAGGCAGAACACTTTGGTGACAGTCTGCACTGGTACCTCCTCAATTCAAAAGGTCTACACAAGGGCATCCACTCATTAAATTTACATCAAAGCATTAAAGTTGCTTCACTCACAATAAATTTATTTCATTCATTCAATCATGGGTACTCACTGTACACGGCTCTGTACGTGGGAACACGCGAAACACTGTTGAACATATCATGCGATAAGGTTATTTTTTCGTTTAAGACAGCGCAAGAATATCCCATTGAAAAATGAACATCAAAAAGCTACGGAATGAACTATTTCGCTGTACGACCATGATTTCGGCACCGACTGCTAACTCAGGGAGTGCTCTTCTGAACCTCGTTTGGATCAATCTGCACAAGACGAAAGACGCGAATTTTACTGGCACCCTTGCGCTTCGCAATGTTATGCACTTGCTAAAGTACAAAGGCTCCAGTTCTCGCTACGGTGGCGGTTGGTCAATGAAGCTGCGGTGTTACATATATGCCATAATTTATTAAGCGAAGCAGCCTTGAAGCAACGCACCACATTAGGTCATTTACAGAAAGGTAATAAAAAACCACGGTTGATCCCTCCGTCATAGGAATCGGAATAACACGAAAGTAAAGCGTGCCCTTACAGAAGTAACTGAATGCTTACTGTACATTGATATAAGAGAGTTTGCACAATGTATATTGATGTCTGGCAGCTACTGGCGCCGTTTAACGTGTATGCACCCACTTTGATGATTGGTGGTACATCTCCACCCCGACGACTGTAGTAGTCAACGGTGAAAGCGTAATCAGAGAACGAGGTGTGATAGCCAGAAGAGCGTCGCATATTGGACGCAGAACTTGGTCGCCATCCCGCGGCATGTTAAAATGTGATTGAACACCACGGTCAGACTAGAGGGAGACGCAAAGCGCGTCGTGCCGCCCCCCCCGGCCGCGACTTTTCTCGGGGCGAGCGCGTGAGCTGGGAACGCGGTGTAACAGCCAGGTGAGGCAGGCGCGCTTCGCAGAGCTATTTTTGGTTTCGATTAGCGTGATGCTATGAGCGAGGCCGACGCTCCTCGCGGTGTGTTAAGGCATTGACGAAATTCAACTTGTATTGAAAACGCGCCAAATGGGACGGACGCGTAACGCGTTGCAGGTGCTAGTCGCGGAGGCCACAGCAATGACGAATTACTTTACCTTACCACTCCCAGACGGCCAACACCACCCAGCCGACCGGGAGAGTGGTAGATATAAAAGGCGCGTTCGTAAACCTTCCAGAGTCTGTGACCGTGGCGCAGTGGATAGCGTGCCCGGCGTCTGTTGTTGCGGACCGAGCGGTCGTGGGTTCGATGCCCGTTGGCGGTACCTTTTTTCTTTGCCATCTAATTATGTATATTTTTAGACGTCATTTCCGTGACGGAAATACGTCACTGAAGCCTTGGTGGACCCCGGCATAAAACACTTTCGTGTTAAAAATCGCGTGCGATAGTGCTCAGGCTGATCTCCCGGAGTCCTATAACTATGAGCGGCCTTTCCATACCGCTGTCGAAAAACGAATGAAATCGCTTGATGACAAAACGTAATGATGTAACTCTGTTTTTTGCTTCCTAGAGTTGCCGCCTCCCGACAACTGCAGAACATCAACCCGTAATTCCTTACCAGGAAAAGAATGCGTCAAAGACTATGTCCATCATTTTGTTCGGACGCGCCTGGACATCTGTTAAGTAGTAGTAGTAGTATCCTCTACTGTATGGCTCATACCCACTCTGGGGGATTGGCCAAGGTTGTGAGCTTCTTTGGTTCTCTTCTTTCTGGTAAAATAATATTGTCCTGCATCTTGTATGCGCAGTTGCACGAAAAACATGGCGTGGAGATCGCTGCATGCGCTTACCGTACGACGCACGCTACTTTTCGTTTGAGGTAGACCGCGTTGTCATTGGTCGCTTCGTGACGATGTGCCATCGCAGTAGAAAGCCATTTTAAAAAAAATGCACGGTGCGCGTTCACAACGCAGGTCTTACACGCCCGTTCCTGCGTGGGCAGCGTCACCGTGGTCGTCGTAACCGATAGAGTGAACGAGTTCAAAAGTGAGTGTACGCGGAGTCTGTCGACATCACGAGACACACCTCTAACCTCGCTTTCTTGCTCCGTCCCGCATGCTGGCCCCTTGGTAGGAGCTCGTGGCGAATGCAAGGCTGGCCGTCCACTGCGGCTGCCTTCGCTTGTCGTAATGGGGCCTGCTGGCGCTTCGCTTGGATCACGACGCCTGTAGTGCACATAGCAGTGTTCGTAGCACTCGAGCACTGGCGGTTTCGGCGGCAATATGTAATGAATGTCACATTGCTATAACTACGGACAGCAAAAACAATCACACACCCATTGGCGTTGTCCTAACGCGAATCGTCGTCAGAGCTCGCGCACATGTTCGGCTGGCACGTGCACTGTGGCTGGTCTCGCTTGTAGTGACCGGGCTGTCGCCGTTTAAAGACGATAGTCTTTCTTGGATATTTAAACGGAGAAATTTTGGTCTGCTTTCTGTTTGTCGGCACGTCACTCGATTCAGATTCAGCCACTTGGCCAAAGTTGAACCACTTGCCCAAGGGCCAGCCATCTTGAACTGGTAGGCTGTACATACTTGTGAACGTTGTCGATCAAAAAGTAAATATCACGCATATCTGAGGCGCAACAGCACTAGGTAAGTATTAGGTGGTGTGTTCCTTTAATAGAAAATGCATACATAGGTAATTCTAAAGGCCTCAGTTTCTTAAGCTGCGCTGAAATGCGACTGCGCTGAAACTTGCCTTCCTTCGTGCCCTCTGCACGAGCTCATTGTTGTGTTTCGGTGTCGGCTCTGCATTGCACTGTACGAATGCCATGGGGTTTTACGCAGGCGACGTGTAAATAAAAGAGTGTCTGGAGAGTACTCGTTGAGTGCGGACGTTTCTTCTGCTTCAGCTCTTCGCACCAAACCGCGTGTTCGGGCTGGCTGGCGTCCGCGCCGGTCGCGTTGGTCACCGCCGGTCTTCGCCTGCTGCTGCGCCGGGACTACCAGCCCGCAATACAGCACTCATGTTTCCTGACGTATTGCCAGATGGCGTCCATATCTCACGCAGCGCCTCCTATTTCTATCGTCTTTAGACGACATTTGCAGCGAAGCACGCAGATACGCGGCCAATTTTTCGCTTAGTTCGCGATGCTTCCAGTGCACGGAGCCGGCGAAATTCTCGGCGATTGTTTTTTTTATTTTCCCGTTGTCGTCGTCGTAGCCTCGCAATTCAGATCGCACATACTTGAAGAGTGCCTTCCGCGGCAGGAGCTGCAGGTGAGCTTGACTCAGAAATCCTTCGCTGCATGACCTCTTGACGTGAGCGGAGGCACGGCTGTCTTTCTTCAGGCGCTCCTTGTTGACAGCAAGAATAATACGTGTGACCTTTTGAATGTACGGAACCATCTAAGGAAGCTGCCTGCAAAAAGCCTCCCCAAATTGTAGCTCAAAACATGCACATTGTGAATGCACGGCTTCCGAAGCGCAGATTCTAAACAGAGTTTTGCGATGCATCTCTTTATTGTCGTATAGGGAGCCCATTTGTATGGAAGGAGCTCTTTTTGTGAACGCTGAGGATACGCCCAGTACATGTGACTTCGTCGAACTTCATGCGCAAGTCTAATAACTTAAGCTTACCTTCTTCTGTACCGTCAAAAGCAATAAGATTTTCTAGAACACTCTAGCGCATGCACATACGACGTTGAGGAGTTCTTAAATAGAATTTAAAGTCGTTCACATAACGAAACGCTTGAGGGCCTTGTCTGTTAGTACAATTAAAACAATGAAGTAAAGAGCGACGGATAAACGATAAAAGATATGGCACAACACGGGCAACACTGCAATAGCCAATGCATATATTTTGTTTGAACATAAATCTAGTCAACCAATTTCATAAAGTGATCACAAGATAAAACACTGAAAGTGCTAATTGATGTCGTCGAAGCGCATATGGAACCACATCGGCGTAAATAAAAAATGCACCCATGATCTCATTTTGACGTTGTCTTAGTAATGCCTAACCGTAGTGTTTTACCGTAGAAATAGTCGCGGGATTCTCTGGAACATTCCTTATGAACATGATCGGCATGGCGTGAAAGGCTAAATGCCCGGCAATCAAATTCGTGTGTCGCGTTAAATTTTCCCAAAGACGGAATTTTCTTGACGTGTCAAATGTTCGATGTCGCCTTCATACGTTATCCTACATAGGACTTTCATTCAAACTTGACTAAATATTTCAATAAGTGTTTCACAGGAAATGAAGCGATATATTTTTATTGTAACGCTTGTTCGGCGCATTGATACGTTTTAATAAGCCGAAAATGTTTGAGGCCCGTGCACTTAGATGCACGTTAAAGAACCCCGGGTGGTCGAAATTTCCGGAGCCCTCCACTACGGCCTCTCTCATAATCATATCTTGGTTTTGGAACGTTAAACCCCGAAAACTATTATATTACATACGTTTTCATACTACAGCTGTCATCCCCTTCAACAATAACAGTTTCATCTACCAGTAGTTGCTCTGCCACAAGCTTTCTGCTGCAGGAAACACCACACGTCATCCCTGACATGGCGTCGTGGATTAATACTTGACGCGAATGCGCCCAAGGCAATCGGAGGTTCGTCGCCTCGTTCAGCACGAACGGTGTAGCTAATGTGTCGTCGGAGATGCACGGAGGCGCGTCGTCGCAAGATTCACTCGAACGACTCGATGACGGCACGCTTTCATGTTCTGGCATGAGAGAAGTCATCTCTGCCCGTTTCTTGAGCGACCTCCTTCTACTTGACATCACTTGTGGCCATTGGTTGGCAAAAAATGTGGAGCTCACTCAGACTCACTCACGAAACATATCTTACCCTTAGGGCTCACTCGGACTCAAACTCACCAAACTTTTCCTCATCCGGGCTCACTCGGACTGAGACTCACTATAATTTTTCTCAACCTGACTCACTCGGACTCAGACTCACCAAAATACATTTCACCCGGACTCATTCAGACTCAGACTCACAGCTCAATTTGAGTCTGAGTGAGTCTGAGTGAGTCGACTCATGAGTCCGCTTGCCTATAATTAGCCTTTTTCGACCATAATGTCAATACTCTTTAACGCCAATATCTGAGTTTGCAGTTCAATAAGGAAATTTTTATTGAAAGAGATGCCTCACACGTGATATGTTGATCAGTAGCTTCCCATGAAAAAGTTTGTGGGGGAGGTCAAGGAACCTCCTCCCCTTCTCCCTCCTCAACTCATGCCCCTGATCAATAAATATTAAGCTGACGTAGGAACGGTAGCGCGTTGAATTATGTGGGAGTATACGTGAGTATAAACGTCAGCCGGCTACCGCCTATTTTCAACGTGAAAGGAAACTTCTTTTACATTTGTAACGTGCTTACAATCTTGACAATATCGTCAGCCTCGAAATGTTACTCAAGCACCTTGAATTTGTGAGTGTGCCGGATATCTTGGCGACGCAGCATGTGCTTCCACTTTTCAATCTCATCGGCGTGCCGTGGTGGTTGAAGGAAGTGGTCACCGGTGTCATTTCTTTAGCCGCTTTAGCACCCTGGCGCAAAACAAGATGGCCTTATTTAACTGTGTTCCTAGATACATATTAGAACTCTTTCTTAAGCGACGACAATTCACGAATTTTGCCATGAAAAAGTAAGCGAGCGCCAAGCGACGCCCTATGCGTCGCGTGCAAGCGGCAACCCATAAGTCGCGATAGCAGCGCATTTAGTTCAGCACAAGCAGCGTCAGCCGCTTGTACCAGCGTGCGCGCCTAGCTGTGGAACTGTGCTATCTAGAAACGTTAGGAAAAATACTACATGTGTTTACAATCGAATGTATACGATAGCACAATGTTCTCCAGTTTGGAATAGCGCTTTCGCTGTCCCATTGCCGTGGTGTAGGGTATACACTGTTTAGGTGGGGACACTTCTCCGCTTGAATACAAGGCGCGACCAACGGCGCGTGTCCGTTCGTCCGCTTACGGCAGCGGGTACCTATCGGCGAAAGGACACAACTATACAAACAAAACGCTTTCTTCACCATTGCTATACAACTGACGTGTTCGGCGGCGAAGCCGGTATCTGTCGCTTGTCCAATTTTCCACTCGCAAATAACGCGGTATGCGTTTCCCACTGTAGTTGCTGGCGTGTTATAGCCGCTTTCACCGACTAGGAAATTCAGATTTCGCGCGAAGCGCCAGTTGCTACGGTAACGAGTTTTTGTCTTGAATTGAGTCACCCCGCCGACAGGTATCCGCTGCCATCAGCGGACCGACTTGCACTCGGCGTTCTTTGTTTATCTGGTCGATAGCGCATCGCGACTGTCCTCACCTAAATAGCAAATATCTGGCACCGTACCCATTGCTAAGAGTGTGGGCCACTCTTTTGTTCATAAAAAGTGCTTAGCAATTTACTTGCACTCAACGATAGAGAGTAGTAACTGTCCCAGATAGTCTATTATCAAGAAGCCAGGCCAACGACGGCTGCGCATGGAGCCGATCCTAAAGAAGTTTGATGATCTATGTCTTATAAAGCATCCTCCAATCGCTCACAAACTGCTCACGTGGATCAATTTCTAAACGCTCGTCTATATTGCAAGAAAGCTAACATTTCCTGGTAGAAAGCTCTCCCTGGTCGTACTTCGCGCAAGTCTTTTAACCTTATGAGTAATAAAAGTAAGCTTTCGAATTTTTTAGACGACATTTGTATGTGTCACTAATTCAAAGGACGATGCGAGACTACCTCAACTCAATGCGTTCCGGTCAGATTTGCCCGCAACGCGTTACACGTCATCAGTTACTTGTAATCTGTTAAATTTTCTTGCAATTTTGTAATATAATCCATTGATTTTCGAAATTGTAACGTTCAGTATAATTGAATTAAATTTACTTGTAATTGATTACTGGTAATCAATAACAATTTGTTTTTTTTCAAAATCAAGTTGTAACCAGTCTTCTTTGGCAGTTCACAGGGGGTCCCTGCAGAGCCTAATTTTTACCTTTCTTTACCTTAGCTGCAACGCCTTACCCGGGCGTCGGCAACAGCAAAGCGCAACGCTTCATAGAGGACACATTAATTCCGGGTGCGGATTGTACCCATTGACATTCTTTCTGAACCTTGATTATACTCATCAACTGATGATTACGTTCCGCTATAAATGTACACATATTTTAAAGTGTTTAGTAAATAAATATACGGGTCGCACCATTAGGAGCCCGTTATCATACGTTCCTCTGTGCGCATTCTAACTTCCTCACAATTTTTTAGTGTTAATTCCAGCGCAGCGCCACGTTGAACACCACGCACACTGTATTTGTCTCATTAACTGCTGCATTTATGCGGTTGGCAGTTGCGTAGTTTCGTACCTCTGAGACAATTTGTCCCGTGAGAAGAAAACCATCGTCGCGGAACGTAGAAAGGACAGAAAACATTACAGATATTACCACGCGTTCTGTTATCATTAACTAGATAGGAATTTTTGCTTGAGGGGTATGAGCATGAAATCTCGCGTTGTACCATCCTGCATCTGTCGACATTCAAATGTGTCAACGATGTGCGTTTGGGGACTACGCATCTGTATTTAACAGTCGCTTATATGAAAGAGATGGAGTACACATTTCGCAACGAGGCGAGAAGAAAGAGTGCCCTGTGTAAGTAAGCTCTTCACCGACCACTTCTTACCGTTACCGTTAGGTAAAAGGGCTTATCAATATTAATTAAATCGCTGATTGAGGCCGCCGTTGATAGAACTAATCGTCCCTGATGCATGAGGTCCGAGTTGCGCTTATGAATTTCAATCTTCTGTGAACAATATGCTCCAGTTTTGAATGTCAACCATAAAAAAACATCATGCTAATTAAATGTGATGCGCAACAACTGTTGCCCTTGCGGTGCATTACAAAGTAATGCCATGTCACCCTATTAGAAGTGGAAAAGTGCGCGCCCCATATCACCTGAAAATGAGTGATGTGTTGGAACAAAACGACGCCAACGAGAAGAGGCTCTTTAAGATGAGTGAAGGGTAGATTATTCATGACCCGACGTCTTCTCGAAACATCATCTGTAAGATTTGATTCAGAGTTCCTGGTACTTTACATGTTGATAAGCTGTTGATGAATACTCATTTATTAATGTGCAATGGTTCTGCCCTGGGCTGCTCACACGCGTTGTTTGCAATGCCACGGATGCCGACGACCATAAAATTGATCGCAAGGCACTCCCGCGCATATACGAACAGCAGCATCCAGGTGTCGAACACAGACGTGCTGGCGAGCAGACTCCTGCGCATACGCGTCTCAATAGGCGCCTTTCCAAAACAAACACAGTTTTCTCAACGCCTCACCACATCGCGAGGTGGTGTCTTTAGCCCAAGCCTCGCTCATAGAATTCATCCATGCTAAAAAATAGCTTTGCGACGCTCGCTTGGCTGACACACCACTTTCCCCCCTCCAACCTTGAGAAATCATGGCGAGACAAGAGGGGAGACACGACTCGCGTCGCGTTTCCCATTGCGTTTCTAGCCCTGCGGTGGTGTGCTCTTTCTGTTAACTCTTCGACATTCTGCGGGACGGTAACAGCAGCAAAAGCTCAGTGTCCGATTAGCGACGCTCTTCTTGCTATCACAACACTTTCTGTGATTACGCTCCCCCGTGTAAATTGAACAGCCTGAGCAACACTAGCCATGGTGCGTTGCCAGAGTCAATCTAGGAGGTCACGGGCAATGCATCATGACAATAACATGCGGCGACTGTGATCATTTAGGTAGTATGAGCACTGCGGGCGTTTTCGCTGCAATATTGTAGGAAACCCTATGGTCGGTGAAATAGAGCGTGAACGGTTGTTCGATTTGGTGACGACGCAGTTGCGCAATTCGCCTTTGGCGTCACCGTGGGCCGCCTCCTAATCAGCGCAGGGCCGCTTCTGATTGGACCAACTCTAGTTGTCCGCCTCCTACTGCTAAGATAGCACTGACACCCCCAGGAAAAACGGCGGCAATAAATGGCAGTGAAAGCCAACGACGTCGACGTGTGAATGTCCTGCAAGTGGGTGCTTTGGTGCAGCGAGAATGTAATAAACATTCAACCGCTTTTGTGAGGGCACCGTTCACATTCGCTACACGAATGTAAACCCTGACGGAGGGATCGCCATTTTCAATAACTTTTTTTCTACCGTGTTTTTCGCTGAGAATGATCCAAAAATACTGATTCTTCGTGTCGGGGGGCAACTGCAAAAACATTCCAAGGCGCTTTATTTGGGAAGTAGACGCAATATCTTTTTTTTACTAAAATATGCAGAGGATTAGCTTCACTGCACTGCACCACGGAAAGTGCCCTCACCTTTCCACTCTTCGGTTCAGAAAATGTATCTTGGAAATGAAAAATATAAAGCGCAAGGAAGCCAGTTCGTGAAAAGAAACATTAGGTTTCTTTACGTCTACGGAGTCCTCTGCCGATACTTCGATACGCGATCATCGTCCGAATCCGATGATTCATAAAAACTATGCTGCTACGTGTAATCGCTGCCACACTCGCACAAGAACTGTAATTTGTCATTCATTAAAGCTTTCTTCAAACAAGCGCTTGTTCTTTTTATTTGTGAACGAAGCTGTTCCGGCACGTGCGCACCGCTAGCGCACAGGGGAGAACGCTATTTTCTATTTCCGGTTGCATGAATCATGTTCTTTCTCAACAAAAATGCATTACTTGAGCGTGTCTTTAAATTTTTCACTGCGCTATCTCTTGTAGATAAGAGAGGAGAGCAAAACGAATCAGCGTAGCATAACTGGTGCGCACACAAATGCTTGTTTCAGGTGGGCAAACCCAGCTCGTCTTCGGTACGAACGGTACAAACCGTGTGGATGAATTCAGCTCGTCTTCGGCAGCGAACGGGTGAGATATGTATTTGCATCTATCTGGATTTTCGCTCATGGACAACGCCGATTTTTCGATCACAGAAGCGACTCCGCCGCCGACGCCGACACTGGAGTTTCTGCGAGACGACCTCCTTAACGCTATAGCGTTAAATGGTGATCTATCCGGTACAGAAATTCTCACAGTGCCATGCTTGTAAAAGAAAATTGCGCTTGTTTCCAATCCCACGCACCACAAGCCCGTGAGATATTGCGTCTCCTCGTTGCTTTTCGATTCGGCTTAATCGTACAAGTGTTACATTGTTTTCGTTTTTCCCTTGACACGGACTAGTGGAGCTTCGCATGACAGCCACAGCTGTGTACTCTTGTTCAACTACAACACAAGATGTATATTTTTATTTGCTAGAAATTGACTGTGTTGTTTCGTTATTTCTTTTTTTCTGTCTTTTTATTTCTTTTTTACCGTGGAATATCCACAGACCACGAGGCGTTTTCCGCCTGTGTTCCAGAAATACATTGGTCGGTGAACTCGGGATACGCTCGCCGTTCCGCGGAATGGCAAAGAGTTAACAGAAAGAGCACACCACGTCCCGGCCAATATTGCGAGAGGAAACGCGACGCGCGTAGGGCCCCCGCCCCCAGCCCTCTCTAGTTTGACCATGATTTCTCAAGGCTCAAGCGGGGAAGGTGGTGCGACAGCCAAGCGAGCGTCGCAAAGCAATATTTTTATTAAGGATGGATTATATGCGCGAGGCTTGGGCTAAAGACACGACTTCGCGGTGCGTTACGGCTTTGACAAAATTACGCTTGGTTTGGAAAGGCGCCGGATAAGATGGCCGTAGCCACGGCGCGTTGCCAGAGCTGATCCAGGAGGCCACGCATTACATCACTGCACTGCTCCCAGAGGGCGACACCATCCCGCGAAAAAACAACACTTTGAAAGCAAAGTGTGATAGATAAAGGCGCATTCGTGAAGCCTCCGGCTTGTGTCACTATAGCTCAGTGGTCAATATACCCGGTAGCTATCGTCGCCGACAAAGAGGACGTAGGTTCCACTACCGTCAAGGGAATGCGTCTGATCGCGTGCTATGGCTGACGTGTTTCCATGACGGCAATACATCATGAAAGTCTTGATGGACCCCTGGATAAAACACTTTCGCGTTAAAAGAAAACACAGTCCGGCGTCGCACGCTCGCAAATTTCGAACTGCGCCTCTCTGTAACCGAAACCGAAAGCATGGCCTGGTTGCGCGCCGGCGGGTTTCTGTCCGGCCATCCCCATCGCCGCGCTCTCCAGCAAAAAAAATGTAATGCCCCTCACGCACCCGTCTAGCGCAAGAGGGCGAGTTAACGGAGGAATCCGGTAGCAGCGGAAACCGCCGCGGAAAGCAGACCAGACGGCATAACAGTGTGAACGCTGGTAATTTTTCGCGTACAATGAAGAATCAGGGCCCGTATCTACTGAATACACTGAAGGCAAGTATTTGTATCTGTCCCTGCATTTAGTTTGGCCTAATTTACGAATGAAAGCATGGTAACTGCTCAATTTTCTGATAGAGATTATTGTAAAGACGTATCAATGCCTCTCGGTAGTATTACATTTTAAATGCGAATCATTTCTTAGCGAACCTCAGGCACTTTGGGCGTTTCTATCTATCTATCTATCTATCTATCTATCTATCTATCTATCTATCTATCTATCTATCTATCTATCTATCTATCTATCTATCTATCTATCTATCTATCTATCTATCTATCTATCTATCTATCTATCTGTCTGTCTGTCTGTCTATCTATCTATCTATCTATCTATCTATCTATCTACCTATCTATCTATCTATCTATCTATCTATCTATCTATCTATCTATCTATCTATCTATCTAGCCGCCTACTTCTGGGCGCTCTCCTGGACGTTTCCATAGGTTGTAATTTGCCAAAATTCGCATAGCAGAGGATCAGTGCATGAAGAACATGACTCACTGGTGATAGCATGAAAATTACACCATCTCCCGCTAAAGGGGACTATGAGGCGATGCGAAGCCGGAGCACTTGCACGATCGCGTTCCGTTGGCGTTCGTTGGGTAAAACTACCTGGCGGGCGAGGTCTCACCTTTAGCCTACGAAATTCTAAAGCGAGCCGCGAGGGATTCGGACCCCTCACCTAAACGCATCATTTGGACTCCGGGCCACCAGGGCCTTCGAGGTAACGAGGCTGCGGACGCGGCCGCCCGCGCGCTTATCCCCCGGGCACCTCACCCAGGCTTTTCCGGCTCAGAGATGCAACCGCTTCTGCGATTCAAAGAAATTCTGGCTCACTATTGCGAACGCCATCGGCTTTTCCCGGTCCCTGCTAAGGGCCTGAGTAAAGCCGATGAACGAACCTTAAAGCGCCTGCAGACCAACACCTTGTTGTGTCCTGCAATAGTAAAACATTTTGACCCGAATGTTGATGGGCGGTGCCGTCACTGTGGGGAAGTCTCCGATAACTTTCACATGGTTTGGGCATGTCAGTTGAATCCTTCCATTCCCCCTAACCCTTCCCCTACTAGAGAGGCATGGGAGGCAGCCCTACTCAATTGCTCAGGCCTGGAGTCTCAACGGGCTCTAGTCCAACGGGCGCGGGTAGCGGCGTTGTCCAGCGGAGTCCCGGAATAAGGACTCCCCCTATGTAAAGGGTCCTTTTGGGCCTGCAAACTCTCATTTTATTGAATAAATGTTTTTCACACACACACCTCGCGTCGTGGAACGCGAAGAGGGACGCTACGCGCGTCGTATCTTCCATCTAGCCTGGCCGTTAATTCTCACAGGGCGAGCGGGGAACGCGGTCGACAGGCGGGCGAGAGGCGGGCAGCGTAGGAGAGGAGAAAGAAGAGGAGGGGGCGCGCATGCGCTCGAGCTCATCGCGGCGTTGTGCAGGAGATAATTTCGGCATGTCTAGCCTGCGTTTCAGAGGAAGAGTGGAAAGGGGGAGGAGAGAGGGGAAGTGGAGAGGGGTATGGAAGACGGGTGAGTGGATAGGGGATGTGGAGAGGGGTGTGGGAGAGGGTGAGTAGAGAGGGGAAGGGGAGAGGGGATACGTAATGGGGAATTGTGAGGGGGAGTGGAGAGGAGGTGTGTGGAGAGGGTATGCGCATGCGCAGTGAGGGTGGTCACGCCGCACACCACCACCACCGGATTGAGCTCCGCCTTAAGATACTTCGCATCTAATAACGCAAATTACCTCTCGCGCACGTCATGAAACCCTTTGTCTCAGTCACGTGTGGCACATATCCGCATACCATAGTTCATGTTAAGAGGGTATGTGCTGCAAGTGATACAGAGTCTCAGTCAACACAGTAGCCACGAACATACACATTGATACGCGAGGAAAGTAATAATAATAAGCATTGTTGGAGTTTTACATCCCAAAACCACGATATCATTATTAGAGACGCCGTAGTGGAGAGCTCCGGAAATGTTCGCCTTCGTTCCAGTGTCATTTCGCCAGTGTTTAAACAGTTTTCACCAGTGTTCTTTAACGTGCACTGACACAGCACTGTATACAGACCTTTATCATTTCGCCTCCATCGAAATGCAACCGCCGCGGCCGGGATCGAACCGGTGACGTTCGGCTCAGCAGCCGATCACCGTAACCGCTACACCACCGCGGCGGACGCAAAGAAAGTGACGGAGCTGAAGAAAAAACAGGCAAAAAGCTGGTTAAGTGCTTCCTACAATAACTCTGCCGAGGGGACCAGGCCCGGCATCATTAGCAGTGACTTCAACATTGATTTATCAAAACCCAAGAAAGCCTCCTTCTTACACTGCATGAAAGACAGCTTGGATGTGAACAGGACATCACAAGACCTCGTTGCCAGGTCCAGGACAGATGGCCTCGTACATCATTTCTTCGCGAGAGGCATCCACGATTTCCAGAAGCTGTACTATACCTTGCACTTCACTACACTTGGAGCCCTCTAAGCCGCGATGACGAACGGATTCGATAACAAGTCCAGTGCACTACATATCATATCAGCGCCTGGTGTTGATAACAGCCATGTTGCAGTTGGCATCATTGTGCAACTGTAAACAACTGGTTGTATAACACGTGTGTGTCTCTTCAACATATATGTGCGTATACCATTTGCATATTTCACTAGCGTCATTCCGTCATGTTTCGTGCTGAATGTGAAAAATTCCGCCACAGTCACTTTCCCGCCCCCGCTTCGCATAACATTGATTCCCACGGTGCGTGGGATCTGCCGAATTTTTCACTGCAGTCCGTTTATTCTAGGCGCGAAATACCTCCATTTGAGATATATAGGGGCGTTCTAGCATCTTTCTTTTCTCGAGACGTGTATGGGTGGAAACTGGACTAATCTTGACATTTTTGACATCTCTCAATCTTGCCATATCGTTTTACTATTTGATCGCGTACGGATATCTATGTGGTGCTGGACACAATCATGGTTACGTAATAGACAGAAACGCTGAACATAACTGATTGCCCTGGCCACGTCGTTGAAGTAGGGTCATAAGTAATTTTGCCGGAATATTGTTGGAGGCATTGATTCGCCGAGCTAGATTTACTGCACGCGTCTTTCACAGTGAAAGTGCCTCAGTTGTCATCGTCTCCTTTTTCGTCGTCTTTATTTTGCTTAAGATTTGGTTGGACAACGGCAATATCTATATCATCTACGTTCACTGTACTCTCGATCGCATCCAAAGAGGCCACACATGCAACAGAACGGCGTACTTTTGGAGGCAAACTAATTATTCAACCAGGAAGACTGCTGAAATAGGAAAAAAATGCAAATTGTGAGTGTTGCGTAACGCCCAGTGTTTTAAATCATGTACACGAAATTTTGAACGCGTGTTGGATTCTTTCAGAAAAAGCTAAAGGTTTCGATGTATATTTTTGAAACGCCCAACGTATCTACTAAACACCGAAAAATTCACACTGCAAATGGGCGACCATAAATGAAAAAAACACTACTGTAACCTGCCCGCAGCTGTCGCAGCAACGGCGACGTTAAGTATGGACGTATGCCGACCGCCTCCACCCTCCTCCCTGTCTCTTGCCTCTGCGGTGCGACAGGAGGTAGTTGCAAAGGGAAAATGGGGAAGGCTCGTGGGCGAGGGCGAAACATTGTTCGCTATGCGAGTGCAGCTTCCGCGCCAGACCCGGCGGCGTCAGCGACATCGCGAGGACAGAGGATGCCGAGTGCCATAGTTTTGTAGGCTCAGTTAGCGTTCCTCTCCTGCTTCTGCTCGAGGTTATTTCCTTGTAACGCGCTCTTGCTACGCTGTTTGCGCGGTTACCTTGTGTAGATGCGAGGCTGGCGTTGTGCGAAAAGCAGAGCAAATTTCGGCTTCGCCAATGTACACACACCGTGCTACATGGAACATGGAAATCTGTTTTTCTGTTTGCATCACGGTTATTACTGGTGGTCCATCTGTGAATACACCGGGGAGATTCGAAAAGTTCAGTTTCTATATCGCTGGTCTTCCCGTACGTTGATGTTACCGGGTGTGACGAGTGGGGGACATTTTTGAGTGAAAGCTGAATTTGGCGAGAGACGGAAGAAGAAAGTGCGTGTGTGGTGCGCGCCGGCGCCGCTCGTCAGGGAGCGCGAAGAAGAAGGTGTGGAACGCTAGAGCAGCAAGTCGGGCCGAAGCAGTCGGTGCAGCAGTGGCAGAACGAGGGTTCGTGGAGGCTACCGGCCCGTTGCGGCGCTCAACCTGTCACGGGTGGACTGCGGACGAACTCGGGCGACAAGCTACGCCAGGCGACGACGGTGCTTGCGGTCACGGTCGAGACCTGCAGGCGAGTGGGCGGTTACGCGGAGCGCCGAGCCAGGAAAGCTGAGCAGTGCTGGGCCGGACTACCGGTGTTCTCGGACGGGGCCGAGCACGGGTCTGGCCATCCACCACGCAGCGAAGCGGCCGTCCCAACGACTGCCGTGGTGGTTCACCAACCCCGCGGCGTCACACCCCATGAGACACGGCGACACGTCGGACCATCTCGACGACAGCGACGTGTGAGTGTGTCACGTCGAGTGGTGCGCGGACTAGACGCGAGCTGTCAGGGCCGCGAGAACCGTGCAGCGCATGCACTAGAACGCTAGAGACGGTTGTACCGGCCGAGATTTTGAGCTGATGTATTTCGTTTAACCATTTATGTATTTATGCCAATGTGTATAAACGTCCTGTCTTTGTCTGTGACCCATCCCTTGTCGGTTGAGCGCCTCGGCCCACACAAACATCCCACAATTGGCGAGCCTGCCAGGATTGGCTATTAACATCTGTAGCCAACGCTCAAACACAAGGGTGAGACATGGACAACGACAACGTCGTCAGTATTGGTAAAGAGCTAGGACTAAAAGATGCGGAATTGAGGGCATGGGTGGAGCAAGAGCGTATAAGGTTACGCGATGAGCGTGCCGAAGAGCGAAATGCTATAAAGGAGGAAATGGCATTGAAGCAGCAGCTGATGGAACAGGAGCGCGCGGCAGCTCGCGAGAAAGCGGAGCAGCAACAAAAGCTGCTAGAACAGGAGATTAAGGTTCTTGAACTGAAGCTTCGGCTTCAAGAAAGTGCCGCTAGTCCGCAGGCCGCACAGAACGCAAATTCTGCGAGCGCGAACGCGTCCGTTGCGTCGAACGTGTGCAGCCCCCACAAGCTCATACCACCGTTCAATGACAAAAGGGACGACCTAGACGCGTACTTACAACGCTTCGAACGTGTCGCCACCTGTCAGGAATGGCCGCGAGAGAAATGGGCGCTATCATTAAGCCTTTGTATGACAGGGGAAGCTTTGACTGTAATCGGACGCATGGACCCGACCGCTGCCTTGGACTACGACACGCTGAAACGGGCAATCCTCCAACGGTTCTTGTACACCGCGCACGGGTACCGGGAGAAATTCCGTAATGCAAAGCCCGAAGATAGAGAAACCGCCAAGCAGTACGCGTCGAGGCTCTCTGGTTACTTCGATCATTGGTTGCAGAGGTGGATAAAAGCTTTAATGGCCTCAGAGAGCTAATGATTGCGGAGCAATTTGTCAAGGGATGTTCCCCCGCATTAAGGGTTTTCCTGAAGGAAAGAAATTGCCGAACTGTACAGGAACTCTCCCAGACAGCCGACAATTTAGTCGAGGCTCAGTCTTTGCTGAACTTTGGTAGAGAGCGGCCTGAGAAGGAAGCGCCCCAAGGCTCCGGTTTGAGAGCAGAGCAAACGAAGAAGACACCTCGGTTAGACAATCGCTGTTTCCTATGCGACAAGAAGGGGCATAGGGCAGCCGAATGTTGGTCGCGCACGAAAGGGAATTACAGAGACCAGGGCCGAACAGGCGACAAGTTGCGTTTCAACAGGGAGAAGTTTGCCACCGGAGGAGAGGGCACGAGAGAGGCATTGTGCGTGGTCTCAGTAGATAAAGAAGAAGGCACAACGGATCACGGGGGTTACGTCGTCTTACAAGACGGAGAGACGATTCCGATCGTGAATGCCACGGTGAGCTGAGGAGCTACGGCTGGTACAACTGGAGACATGCCAGTTGCGAAAGGGCTCTTGGATAAACACGAAGTTACAGTACTGCGAGACACAGGCTGTAACACTGTGGTAGTTCGACAGGCGCTGGTATCTAAGGAAAAAATGACCGGGACTTATAGTCCGGTATTCCTACTTGATCGAACAGTACGTTATTTACCCGAAGCTGTCGTCTTCTTGGAGACACCATTTTTTAGTGGTGAAGTTCGAGCCAAGTGCATGCAAGACCCCTTGTACGATGTGGTCTTAGGAAACATCAAAGGAGCTGTCACACTGGACACATCGACAAGCACCCAGAACGGAGCCACTACGGTAGGTACGGAAGACGACGAAAACCCAGCGGACGCGCCTCATCATTCCAATGACGTCACTGAACAGGAGGTACCCTGCAGTAGCGACGATGGCAAGGAGGGTGAAGAAGTACGAAAAGGAGGGGTGAAGCTGAACCTCCACAACAGCTATGATTCATTGCAAGAATCAGTCGCAGCGAAAGACTACGAACTGGTAGCTGCAACGGGCGGAACGAAACTTAGCGACGCCCCTCTCCCGGTTTTAGCGAGTTCTGTTGCCAGTATAGATAGCAACACCTTACGACGTTATCACAAAGAGGACGTCTCGTTGAATCGCTGCTTCAGCGCAGTCGGGAAAAAGGTGACTGCGAAGTCGCATGAAACGGAATTCTTTCTGAAGGACGGCATTCTGTTTCGTAAGCACAGACTACCATGCCAGAAAGAACTGGAGCAGCTGGTGGTACCAAAACAGCTACGGAATATGGTGCTAAAAATGGCTCACGAAGGGATTCTAGCGGGTCACCAAGGAGCGACCAGAACCGTGAACAGAATCGTCGCCGAATTCTATTGGCCAGGTTTGCAATCCGCTACCAAGCGTTTTGTAAAGTCATGCGATGTGTGCCAGCGGACTGTCCCGCGATATTTAGTCGGACAAGCACCCCTAGGCACGATGCCCGTAATTGAGACTCCCTGCACAAGAGTGGGCATCGACATTGTTGGACCAATTTCACCCATATCATCTAAGGGAAACCGGTACATATTAAGAATGGTTGACTTCGCTACCAGATATCCGGACGCGGTCGCTTTACCAACCATCGATTCGAAGCAAGTGGCCGAAGGACTTCTTGAAATGTTCTCCCGGGTGGGAATTCCCAAAGAAATCGTCAGTGATCGGGGATCCTACTTCATGTCGGCTGTAATGAAAGAATTCAGCCGCTTGCTATCCGTGAAGCAATTGCCAACGACGCCCTACCATCCCATGGCCAACGGCTTGGTAGAGAGATTCAATGGCACATTGAAACGAATGTTGGGTCGTATGTGCCAGGAGTGTCCAAGATCCTGGGACCGTCATCTCGGTCCTGTGCTCTTCGCCTACAGAGAACTCCCGCAAAGTAGCACAGGGTTTTCGCCCTTCGAGCTCCTGTATGGCAGATATGTCCGAGGACCAATGACAGTGCTAAAGGAGTTGTGGACGAACACGCACCTGGATCCGGACACCATGGCGACGTACATATACATGATGGAGTTGCGCCAACGACTAGAGAAGACATGCACTATCGCAAGAAGAAGAAGAAGAATAACTTTTATTGGGGAAAAGGGAAGGGGTCTAGGAGCTAGATGGGTGGGGCCCCATGTCCAAGGCTCCACTGGCTTGTGCCGCCAGCCGGACATGGTCCAGGAGCGCTAGTTGCACCTCCGGGTCCGAGCTAGCGAGGAGTGCCTCCCATTGCTCCAAAGAGTTTTCTATGTGGTACTTATGCTGTAGGCAGTTGAGTTTATTTGGCCTTTTACTGCAACCCCATGAGATATGGTAGAGGGTTGGTGGCGAGTCGCGACACCGAGCCAGGAAAGCTGAGCAGTGCTGGGCCGGACTACCGGTGTTCTCGGACGGGGCCGAGCACGGGTCTGGCCATCCACCACGCAGCGAAGCGGCCGTCCCAACGACTGCCGTGGTGGTTCACCAACCCCGCGGCGTCACACCCCATGAGACACGGCGACACGTCGGACCATCTCGACGACAGCGACGTGTGAGTGTGTGACGTCGAGTGGTGCGCGGACTAGACGCGAGCTGTCAGGGCCGCGAGAACCGTGCAGCGCATGCACTAGAACGCTAGAGACGGTTGTACCGGCCGAGATTTTGAGCTGATGTATTTAGTTTAACCATTTATGTATTTATGCCAATGTGTATAAACGTCCTGTCTTTGTCTGTGCCCCATCCCTTGTCGGTTGAGCGCCTGGGCCCACACAAACATCCCACACCGGGACTATCAGTTCTTTTGACTTTTTGTTCTCCTTCTCCTTTCCCTGCGCCCCCATCCTATTGAGTCCGCGAACTTCGAAGTATAGTGCGTTTCCATCACATGCGGATCTCTTGCATAGCCATCGCACTTCTCAGTGCTCCAATATAGGAGGCGCATATCTACAGCAAAAAGGAAATAAGAGGGCATAGGCCCCAGCATGCACTACGCCTGTCGTACACCCTGACTTGACATTTTCAAGTCAGGCGCGCGTTGTATAAAAGCGCAAAACCACTTTTTCCTCTTCTCATGGAAGCTGTGCCAACAGCGCGACCGCCTTTCCGACCTTCGGTGGCGAGCCCCGCGGTGCGGAGGCGGAGCGGGCCACGCGCACCTCTGAAACTGCCGAAAGTTCTGTCTTTGATAAACATCTACGAGGCATCCCCAGTGCACTTGTAGAGTAAGGGAGCGAATTGTCGATGCGCCTTCTGTTAAATTCGGCGGCATGCTCTATGGTAGCGACCGCGCTTCACGTTGATCCAGAGTGAGAGAGAGAGAGAGGGAAGAGATAGAAAGAAAAGACACGGAGATTAACCGGAAGTCTCCTGAACAGGGTTGTAAAAGAATGAAACAGAATAGATGTGACGACAGCAGGCGTCAAAATACAACAAAAAGCAAATTCATTACAAGTGCACGTGCTCGGAAGAGTCTATGGAGCCAATCCATACTTCCACATGCGAAATATCCCTTATCGCGCAGCCTCCAAATGAGTGCAGAGTTGATGGGCGGTTCATATTGTTTACGTTGGCTCAAATCATGCAAAACTGAACCTTCTTGGTTAGGATGCAGTCGTACATTCTACTTAGAAGAGGTCTTTTAAACGAATAATCGATAAAAAGAAATTAGGAGTTTAAGCACAACGTTTGTAACAGTCGGTGATTAGAAATATGATGCGAAACGTTGCCATCAGTTCTTGTGAAATTAGAAGAAGAAGCGTTTTAGGGGCGAAGCTCCTTAAGGCGGCACCCGTTCGTCCCTCGTAATCATCGTCATCGTAGTAGTCCGTAACAAGTCTTACGCTTTGACCTCCAAGGTGGTGCCGGTGGGAGATTTCTCCTGTGCGTTGTTGAACAATAAAAAATTCGCAGCGTGCGCGTTAACTAAAAGCCGAATTCTTCTGTCTCTCATTCCCCATTAGCAGCCATTGGCATGTTCCAGTAGGAAACGTTAGTAGAAGTAGAAGTGTAAGTGTTAGCTAAAAGCCGACTTCTTCTGTCTCTCATTCCCATTAGCAGCCATTGTTTACCTCCAAGGTAGTGCCTGGTGAGATTTCTCCTGTGCGTGATTAAACAATAAAAATTTTGTTCAAAACGCCGTTGATTGAGGAAATAAACCAACGAAAGACGCCAGATGTTTTGTAAAAGCAGAACGAAAGAACGCCAGATGTTTTCTTAAAGTGTAGTAGTAGTAGTTGTATGTAGCCACCTCGCCCGGTCGTCAACGGGCGAGGTGGACCGGCAACGGCGCGAGGACCCTGCCGTACGAGAGTTAAATCACACTAAAAGACATACTTTGCGGGCGATACACTCTAGTGAGCTTTCAACTTTTCGTCTTAATGTACATGATAAAGAAATTATTTCTACGAAAAACGCAAGGCACACCTTGAGCAATATATTTGGTTTGGGACGCTAAATGGAACCATGAGACGATGCGAAGCCGGAGCACTTGCACGATCGCGTTCCGTTGGCTTTCGTTGGGCATGCTACCGACCTCGCGTCGTGGAGCGCGCGTCCTGTCTTCCCTCTAGCCTTGCCTTTAATTCGCACAGGGCGAGCGGGGAATGCGGTCGCTCTTGGCGCTCTTTCGCTCGGGAGCGGACTTCTTCCTTGCATTTCACCGATCACAAGTGATAATGAAGGGACCACGTAAACCAACAGTACAATAAAAGTTTGATGTTTAATATATACACGATGTTTCACACTCTTTATATTATGTACTGGGCGCATTTCACGGAAGAGTTTCACGGTTTACAGATGATTCCCTCCGTAGCTTCGCCCCACTCATCATCATTCACCCCGTGGATATGCTGTGATTTTTTTTTTTTTGTAGCGTTAGCTACACTTTCCTAGCCGTCGCCGATTTCGCATGGTTCCTCACGAGCCGTGCTGCGCATGCTCGAGGATCAATGCGGAGCCGGCATCTCACGCACTCACCGCCGCCGCCGCGCGCGGCTCGCCGCTGCTAGAGTCAGTAAAAATTTTCAGAGTACCGCAAAGGTAGGCTGCACGTGGGCAACATTGAGCGGCGGCGGTCATTTCCCTTCCGGACCGTCCGGCGCGTTGGTATACGCGTGTGTTGACAAGTGACCGATCTTTTTGTCTCGATGCCGTGTTACGCTCGGCGTAACTGCAATATGTGTGTGTGTGTGTGTTTCTTCAAAAGGATATCAGAAGTGATTTCGAGTCATCGACAGTCTGAATTGACTGCGCGGTAAGCGGTGTAGCTAATGAAACGTGCGGCGAATGTTGCCATGTGCTCGCGAACTCTCTTCGTCGCTTCATCGGTCTCTTTTTGTTTCACGGCCGGGTGTGTTCGCAAGCTCCGGAGCTGTAGACATAGTTGCATTAGCGTAATGACCGTGCGAGATGCCATTTACTTCGACACTTGGTGAATGTTGACTGTTTACGCTAGCTTTGCAGTCGGTGTTCAGGTTCACTTCATAGCGAATTCGAGAAGATTATCGAACATCGATAACATTCAGCATTGCGTCCTTCGACTGATCGCTGACGCATACCTTACTTGCGTACCATGCTGGCTGTACAGTTAGGCGTTATCTGTAATAGAAGTGGTGTTAGTACGGTGTGGAAGTTGTGCGTGAAGTATTTGTCTCGGTTTGGAACGCCAGCAGCCGAACGCATGGGCGAATCGGCGTGCGATAGGTAAGGTGCTTCTTATTTTGCGAATACGTTGTCATTTCCTAACAGATACGTAGAAAATAGGCCATTAAAAATGATTTACGTCACTACTCAGTTGTCTCATTTCCTATTTTTTGTCTCTTTAATATTTCCAACGTTGCAGTGCATTTGCAAATATTTTGTTGTGTTCCGACAAAGGTTTTTTTCTTTTTTTTTGGCGTTGCGAGCGCGTAAACGGCTGGGGTTCGGTTTCTGTACTGCTTTTAATTTCAACTTTTTTTTCCGCAATATGCACTCTTGTTAAAACTTCCTCGGTGCAGTGCTTTATATTATTTTGATCAGAAATAGCACATCCCCAAAAGCTTTAACGCGCATGCTACTGCAGCACAGTATGTATATAGATCTAGGGCTCGCATGAAATCGATTCCCTCAATGCGCGAGAGGATAAGCCAATTTTTTCAATTTTTTTTGTTACCATTTCTCATCCACTAAACAGTATTGTAAGGGTACGCTCGGCGCAATGCAGCATTAGCAACATTCTTTTTTGAAAAAAAAATATAATGCGCTTAATAACATTGCCTTATACCAAGTTTATCAACGGAGTTCCACGCTTCAGTTTTGCGCAGTAGCAAATGATCATTCGACAATGGCCTTCAAGGTATACAGTAAACAGTTATTTTTATAAGTTTTCGATTTCGCTCTCGTGCGTGACACGCTTATAACTCGAAATGCATGCACAATCTGTTCAACAGATCGAGATATAAACAGCCGAGCAAATAGAAATGTATGTATGTAGTTTTCAATATCGCTGAACATAGCGAACCGAAAAGGTGAAGTGTCCTGTTGCATGAGGGCTTTTCCAGCAAAGTTTGTGTAGTTTACTGCAGAAATGAGTGTTCATCGAGGCGGGCGAATTCATTCCGCTGCCAACTATGCAACCACGCACAACGACGCTCTTTGACGTTAATGTTTCCCACATGGAATGCAAAAATATATGAAATTCCCGGAGTAGCTCACCAGCAACGTTCGGTTACTGGTGAGTTACTCTCTGGCATCTGTAAGACGCGTTTAAAAAAGCGACGAAGTACTTCTAGGGACCGTGGTACTGCTAAATGTCCGGCCGCGCTATGCATTCAACGCGCCTGCACACAAAGCGCTTGGAAGGGATATGGCGGCGAGAGGTCACGTGATGCCAGTAAGCCAATCGCGTCGGCGGCGGCGAGCGGCAACCAGATGCGATACTCTGAAATTTTTCTATTGACTCTAGCCGCTGCTGGTGGCGGAGAGCGGGAGGAGTTGCCTCGTAGCCGGGCAGACAGACTCGCGCCGGCGCGCGCGACTCGCCGCTGCTGCTCTGCTTATTCCAGAGGTGTGACGTCGTAGCTATGGCGCGCAGCTATTCCCCTTCGCTGTGCAGTCGCCGTCCGACAATGCGCTGGTGCCGCTTGATAGCGCCTCTGACTGGCGTTTGCAGGTGCGTAACGCCATGGAGAAGGAGAGCGCAAATGCTGCTCAACGGCGCAGAAGAGCCGAGAAGCTTATGTCTTCGGATCCCGAAGTAGTTGCCTGGCAATTAGCGGTTCAGCGTACGAAGAATGAATAAGTAACCTGACGTTGAGCAAAAATAAATATGCATGTGCCACATAATACGTATACCGTGTGTGTGTGTCATTGGAGCGGCAGTAAGCATGACAATCAACCTAATCCTAGACAATCTCGAAAGCTCAGAATAATCAGCTGAACTTTTGCTACAATCTCGAAAGCTCAGAATAATCAGCTGAACTTTTGCTAACGCTACGTATATCCTTGCATAGCCAAACTGAGACACTGCAATTTTTTTATTACTTTCCGGCAGATTGCTGGCCTGGGCTCTCACCTAGGTGCTAACGGAGAGACCGTGTGTCCTGCCAGCGCCTGCTCTATTTTCTCAGTGCCTGGGCGAATGGTCTCCTCGGGTCGTGGAGCACGCGCTCCACGTCCGCTCGCCGCTGCCGCGTGGTGGCGCTGTGCAAGTAGACTACAGGAAGCTGGTGCTGAACAGCCGCGCGTATTACAAAGGTCACGGATTCGTGTTTGCATCCGAGTTTAATTGCATTTGTGCTTCTCGCAGGCTTTCACAGGTACAGGGGGGAAGGATGAAAAGAAACGCGAATATAGCGGCGCACTGTTTTCATCACGCTTTAAACGTGGTGGCATAAAAAGATACTAGATGGTCCTTGATTGTGTCATGGATGACGTCGTCTTTTCATCAATCATTCAGGCTATAACCACTTGAAAATAAAAGCGAAACAGCAAAGGAATGCAGATGCCACATGTTCGCGTGTCTTTCCATCCCCGCTGTACGTATTCCGCAGGGAGTTTTCAGGCCGTGCTGCCGGTTCGATACTTACACTCGAGTTTGATAATATTCGTGTTTTATTTTCTATTTCAGGCTATTGCTACCACGCCAATGCCTTAGTATGTCATACTCATGTGTTCCACTCTGCAAATAAAACTGATAGAAATCACGGTTGTCATTTTTTTATTTCCCTTTATTGATTAAGAAAAGAAAAAATCTCACAGGCTCCCTTATGCATTGACTTAAGACGACTGAAAGGCGAAAGCCATCTTTATTTTCTACCAGTCAGTACATTCAACATCCCCTGCCTCTCTCCGAGATATTTCTTCACGTAACGTGGTTTTCTTGCAGCGTCAAGGATCGAACGCAGTGCAAGCTTTCTGCACTTCAGCGGAGGCATGTACTGCTTCTGTGATCGGCCCATTTTGACCAAGCAAAGATGTAATATGACGATGACATGTTATGTGACGTCACGATAATGTCACAAAGTTTTATGATATGTGATGTCATATGATGACGTCTTCACGTAATTATTTTTTGCTTCACTCGTGCTGACGCCGCCGACGGTCTATTTTCGCGTTTTATGAGGCATCTAAGACTTTCGCCTTAATACACAGTTCGGCTGTCGTTCCATCAAATTCCAGCTGCCGCTGGTGTTCGGTAGGGGTGGCTTCCAGTAATTGGGTGGGGTAATTGGTCTCCTCATACATCTTCAAACTACACTGAATATGCAGCCATCGTTTACGACCCGAAGATTTCATAGGATATAAGAAGATGTGGCTTAGGAAGGATGCAGTAGCTTCACGTTTTGCAGATTACCCTTCACGTTTGCAGCTTAAGGTAACAACTGAAACAAGCATGGCAAGTATTCCTAAACGTGACCGTGTTGCGTCCGAACAGTCAACGAATGCATGTAGTACTAGTAGAAATGCTGCCTCGCGATCGCCCCCATGCTCATGCAGCGCTGACATTAGGTCCTGAAGCTGAAGGATAGGAGCACAAGGACACCACATGCGCTACCAGCGAAAAAAGTGGCAATCATTATGTACAGTGTCACAATAAATGAGTGCGGAAGGCTGAGCAGGCTCCTCCACGCGACAAAAGCGTCAAGGTCGACAGCCATTCGGCGTCTACTTTGCTCACTACAGAAAAGGCTAAATGGATGAGAAAAGAAAGATACCTGAGGAGCCAGATACTGAGGCTACAACGATCCGTCGACAAATACCAAGATCAGCTCAGGGAAGTGACAACAGGCCAACACTATTTTTCATGCCTATCACATTGGCTCAAGTTGAGAGTCAGCACTACGACTTTGTACATCAACGACAGCGTCTGTTCACACACATCTGTAAGTGTTGCAGGAAGCGCGCGGCATACGCAGCTGTTTTTGTTTGTTTGTCGTACAACCACGACTTAACTGGTTTAAGCTCTGAAATGGTGCGATCACTTGGCATAGTTCCTCTTTTTCTTGCACCAGCTGTTGCTTCCTCCCGGTGGCAACAAATCTAATTTTCAGAAGCTTTACGAAGGGAACGGGCCATCACGTATATCCCTGGAAGCAGTCTAGTGACATTTCGTGCTATCTAGCGCGTGAACTCTAGGCTTGCGTATAGTGTGCTGCACCAGTAGACGGTAGCGCGCATCGGGGAACTTTAAGCGCCCAAGCTTTCAGTATTAGCTCTTGGCAAATGCTGCTTGCGAAAATCGACTTTCAGACAGTCAGAAACCGACTCTCAGTCAAGTGAACTAACGGTGGCAAAACAATTTTCCGCGCGTCACTGGCATGCGCTCTCTGTATCGGCCTAGCAGACGACGCGCGAGCGTCTCGATCAAATAGCCGCGAACGACACACGCGTTTGAAATGGGCTGGTTGCCTAGAACAAGTGCACCATGATTCCCGTTTACAGGTTTTCATTATACTCTAAACAACGCAAATACAGCCGAAAACTGAACCACATAGCAGCTTCGAATGCAGCCACCCATTCGTTTCCGCGAGCGACGAAGCGACGGTGGGTCTACTACGGTGGCGGCGCCCGGCAGCTAAAACCCGCCCTAACGCCGACGGTCGGTTCCCATTGCGCTCCGCTCCTTCGCCCAGGCACAGAAAGATAGAGGAGGCACTGTTCCTGGCAGCTTCCTCGGCCTGCTGGATCACCCATAGTTTCTTGTCCGGGTCCGAAATGAGCAGCGCAGTCGGCCAACGCGCCCGAAGGTTTTCGTTGGAGGTCGCGACGCCAGTATTGCTGATCAATGCTGGCCATGCCCATAGGACGTGATAAAGCGTGGCTCAGATGTAATAACACTGGCATAGATTAGTTGGCTATAATTCGGGATATATGTGGTGCATGATGATGGGGTTCGTGTATGTTCGTGTTTGCAGCAGCCGCCATTGCACGGACTGGCCCTGAGTTAGCCTAGGGTGAGGCGGTGGGTGGGTGAGGAGGCGGTGCCTTTGAATTGGGTAATGCTTAGTAATGTCACATAATTTTGCGAGCCGATCGTCCCATTCCCATACGGCAGCTGAAGAGTCCGTTCGGGTGGCTATTTATTCAGACACGGCCCGTAACGTGAGCCCTCAAGCCACGTTTTGGGGCACTCCAATTTGACTGTCCTCTGGGTGACCTAGGGGCGTGTGGGCAGGGAACCAGAGTATTTGTACACATTTGTCTGCCCCATGAATTTTGCCAGTATTTAGGGTCCGCAATTCCTCAAATAGATTTGGCCGCTTGCGTAGTTTCGCACTGCCGTTTACGAGTCACTGATGATATAGTCGGCATTCGTGTGGACTATGGCCATCGCGATAACCACTTCCTCCGCCATTTCTACGTGTCTTGTTGTAGTTGATGCGCTTGTTTTGCGTTGTTTGGTGTGGTCTACAACTGCAGCCACGAAGTGGTGACCTTCCCGATAGCGTGCTGCATCGACAAAGGCCGCTTCGTGGTTGCGAGCGAAAATATTCGTCATGGCTCACGCTTTACTGATGCGTCTGCCCTCATTTGTTCGGAGTGCATGTTCTTGGGTATGGGTGGAACTGTGAGTTTAGTGCGGGTAGTCCGCGGTATGTTGCCTTTGTCTCCGTGTTGGGTGTCGTAAGACATTCCGAGATTCTCGAGAATCAGGCGACCTGGCTTAGTCTTATATCGCTCGTAGCGGGAGATTTTCTTGCCTCAAAATGCTCCTCAAGGGCATTGTGTAACCCCGGTTGAAGGGGGAGGTCTGTGCTGTCGTTTTGCGGCAAACCTAGTGCTTGTTTGTAGATTATCCTGATGAGGCTTTTAAGTTTAGACTTTTGTGCAGTGAACCATCGGCGATAGGCGTGCCGTATAGGTGATGTGACTAAGTACGAATGACTGGATTAGGCGGATGATGCTTGTCACTTTCATGGCTTTGCGTTTATTTGTGATGCATTTAATGAGACGCATCAGGTTTGACACTTTTGCGTCAATTTTGCGAACATTGGTACAAGAGATTTATGTCCACTCTTCTGTCAAGACGACGAACAAATCTCAGGTTTCGAGTATTACAGGCACACCCTACTATATCCAACTCAGGTAAATTGAATAGTCTTTATACAGAACTATTTTCAATCACGACAGTGCGTTGACCTCAATGCATAGGAACATCTACGGCTACATCCAATAAAAACAGTCGGTACGCTAGATATATGGCCACGACGACTTCTTGTTATATTTTGATGTATTCGGGTTTGACCAGCCAAGACGGTTATCAACGCTCGACGCTGTCCGTGCCGCAGTGTTCGAGAAGCTTCGCAATTGTTGTAGATCATTTTGTTAAGATTGCGCGCAGGGCGCGCATAGTTTAACAAAGGAATCAGGCGCAAAAGAGACGAACACAAGAAGTGACATGGACGAACCATGACAAACAAGCGGCCACGATGACAGCACCTGTTCAGCCTACGCCACGCCTGCTTCAGCAGCCCATGGAGCCGCCGAAGTTCCGTGGGTCATCGAGCGAGGACCCTGAAAGCTGGCTGGAAACATACGACCGGGTCGCCGCCTTCCACTATTGGAGCAATGAAGACAAGCTGCGCATGTCTACGTCGCCTTAGAAGATGCCGCTAGGATGTGGTCCGAGAACCAGGAGTCCACTCTAACATCATGGTACAATTTCCGAACCAAGTTCTTGACCACATTCACTAGCGTCGTCCGCAAAGAGAGGGTCAAAGCTCTGCTTGAAACTCGCGTCCAGCTCTCCAACGAAAACGTCACGCTCTTCACGGAAGAAATGACCCGTATTTCCCGCCACGCAGACCGCAACGTGCCTGAAGAGAAGAAGGTTCGTTTCCTCATGCGAGAAGTAAAGGAACAGCTCTTCTCTAGACTTATGAGGAATCCACCGAATACCGTCCAGGAATTTCTTTCGGAGGCAATAACAATAGAGAAGACGCTGTAAATGCAAACCCTCCAGTGCAAGCGCCGCTTGATTCAAGACAGCGCAGCGGTTCAAGCCATCGGCTCCGACTATCTGCCAGAAAGGCCGTAGTGCGCGAAGAAATTCGTCGAATGTTCCCGTCGTGCCAGCCTCTATCTGACTTAATCACAGACATCGTCCGAGAGGAAATCCAGCAGTCGCTGGGCATCCCAGAGTCAGCGCAGCTGCAGCTGGAAGCAATGAGCTACGCTGCTGCAGCCCGACGCAACGCATCCGCTCCTTCTCGACGTCAAGGCGCCGCGCCGCCAGGCACCACCGCCGCCACCACTGACTTCATACCGCCCGCCAGCCGGCCAGCGATACACGCCGAGGAAGACCTACGTTTGGCGCGCCCCCGATCCTCCGCCCACTATGCTACCATTGCGGATAAGCTGGCCACAATTACCGCCGCTGCCACTACCGACAGATGAGACTTCGTGGTTTCGCCATTGACGCGCCGCGTTCACACCGGGATGAACGACCACGCGACATCACCGACTACCTCGCAGGAGCGCAGTGAACACCCCGACAACCTTCCCGTTCGCCGTCGCCAGGCCGCTACGTCTCTCCCCAACGCCGACCATACACTGGCCCAATTTGGGGCCGGTCACCTAGCCCGTTCCGGGAAAACTAAGGGCAGCAACCGATGGAGGTGCGCTTGCTGTACGACGAAGTACCGAAGATTCTCCGCCACCGACGACGACGCCGCAACGAAATCTAAATAACACGCCGCAAGCCGAACGGAGCCCTGACGTCGAAACTTCTCGGCCAGAAGAAGACCTGACGACGCAACAGGGAAGCAGCGGAACGAACCGACGTAGCCGTGACCCGACGCCACGACCTAACTGCAACGCGAGACGACGAACTACCGACCTCGACGATCTTATCGATGGCCACATCGTCACAGCTCTCGTCGACACCGCAGCCGACTATTCTGCCATCAGTGGACCGTTCGCCACGAAGCTGAAGAAAGTTAGGACAGCTTGGGAAGGCCCCGAAATCCGGACAGCTGGAGGTCATCTCGTAACGCCGGACGGAGTCTGCAAAGCAAGACACACCATAAACAACCGGATTTATCCCGCGAACTTCGTAGTCCTGCAGCGTTTCTCGAGAGATGTCATCCTTGGCATGGACTTCTTAAGCCTTCATGGTGCAGTCATCGACCCAAGTCGATTACACTATCCACAGAAAAAGCGCTATTGCCGCACACTCCGCCAGGAAAGCACGCCTTGAATGTGCTGGAAGAATAGGTCTAAGCTAGCTTAGTTGCTAAGCTAGCTTAGTTGGTATAGCATCGGGCGCATACCGTCGCGGCCGCAGCGTCGTGGCTTCGATTCGCAAAGGCGGATCTTTTTCTTGTCTTTTTTTCTTTCTCACCTGTTGGCATCCATTTTATGAACGTCACATCCGGTAACAGAATTACTTGGTGGACCCCGGCATAAAACACTTCCATGTTAAAAGAAGGATTGAACCCTACGTTTCTGCGTGGATTATCGCCGCCTGAACAAAATCACAAAGAATGACGTGTATCCTCTCCCACGCATAGACGACGCCCTGGATCGACTCCACAGCGCGAAGCACTTTTCGTCGATGGACCTCAAGACCGGCTACTGGCAAATCGAAGTCGACGAGAGAGACCGAGAAAAGACTGCCTTTATAACACCAGACGGCTTCTTCGAGTTAAAGGTCATGCCCTTTGGTCTTTGCTCGGCGCCAGCGACTTTCCAATGCGTTATGGATACAGTACTGGCAGGCTTGAAGTGGCAGACTTGCCTCGTGTACTTGGACGACGTCGTTGTGTTTGCCTCAAGCTTCGACAAACACCTACGGCGGCTTGAAGCGGTACTTCAAGCAATCAAGAGCTCTGGACTCACCCAGAAAAGTGTCCCTTTGCGTACGAGAAGCTCTTGTTCGTGCGTCACAGGCGGTTATCAGGTCTGGAGTTCACCCGGACCCGCGGAAAACAGCTGCCATCACTGCCTTTCCGCCGCTCACCGACAAAAAGGCCGTACGCCGTTTTCTGGGCTCGTGTGCATGTTATAGGCGTTTCGTCAAAGCATCTTCAAGGATCACCGAGCCGCTAACGCACCTCACGAAAATCAACGTGAAATTCAAGTGGGAAACGGCAGAAGTCGAAGCATTTCAAGAACTGAAGCGACGCCTGCAGACGGCGCCTATACTTGCGCACTTCGACGAATACACCGGCACGGAAATCCACACCGACGCAAACAGCGCAGGGCTCGGAGCCGCCCTAGTGCAGATGACTGACGGACTACAAAGGGTCGTCAGTTATTCTAGCCTGTCGCTCTCTAAGGCGGAATTGAACTATTCCACTACAGAAAAGGAGTACCTTGCCATCATCTAGGATACATAAAAGTTATGACCTTATCTTTACTGAAGGTCTTTCAAAGCTGTGAGCGACCACCACGCCTTGTGTTGGCTAGCTAACTTGAAGGACCCTTCAGGTCGTCTCGCCCAGTGGAGTCGGCGACTTCAGGAATTCGACATTACCGTCGTGTACAAGTCCGGACGAAAGCACTCCGACGCCGACTGCCTGTCCCTTGCCCCCGTTGACCCACCGCCACATGACGACCAGGATGGTGACTACTTCTTGGAAGTCTTAAGTGCTGATGACTTCGCCGAACAACAGCGAGCCGACCCGGAACTCAAAGGTCTTGTGGAATACCTCGATGGCAAGGCCACCGTTGTTCCAAAGGTATTCAAGCGAGGACTGGAGTCGTTTTTCTTGAGGAAAGGCGTGCTCCTAAAAAAACTTCTCGCCACTCCGGGCCAACCAACTCCTCGTAGTACCTTCAGCATTACGTCCAGAGGTTCTGGAAGCTTTACACAACGACCCGACGGCTGGACACCTTGGTGTTTACCGCACGCTCGCGAGAATACAAGAAAGGTACTACTGACCTCGCCTCACTGCCGACGTCACCCACTACGTCAAGACTTGCCGAAACTGTCAGCGACGGAAGACACCGCCGAGAAGGCCAGGCGGACTTTTTCAGCCGATTGAGCCTCCTCATCGGCGGTTCCAACCAATAGGGATGGACTTACTGGGGTCGTTCCCGACGTCGACTTCAGGACAAAAATGGACCCTCTTAGCTACAGACTACCTCACCCGTTACGCCGAAACGAGGGCCCTGCCCAGAGGCCGTGCCGCCGAGGTAGCCAAGTTGTTCGTTGAGAACATCGTCCCACGTGATGGCGCCCCAGAGGCCCTCATCACGTACAGAGGTATCGCCTTTACTGCAGACCTAAGTCGATTCTGAGATACAGCCAGACAATCCACCGCCGGACCACTGCCTGCCAACCACAGACCAATGTCCTCACCGAGCGCCTAAATAAGACCATCGCCGACATGCTGGCCATGTACGTCGGCGTCGAACACCAGACCTGGGATGCCATCCTTCCGTACATCACCTTCGCATACAACACGGCCGTGCAAGAAACGACGCAGATGACGCCCCACACGTTGGTCTACGGAAGGAACCCGGCAACGACGCTCGACGCCATGTTACCCAACATCTACGACGAAGAAAACCTTGACGTCTCGGTTTACCTTCAGCGCGCCCAAGAAGCCCGAAATTCGCCCGCCTAGCATCAAGAATCAGCAGACGACCGACAGCTGCCGTTACAATCTTCAACGACGCTTCGTGCAATACCAGCCCGGCGACCGTGTTTTGGTTTGGACGCCGATAAGCCGACGTGGGCTTAGCGAAAAACTCCTTCGGGGATACTTCGGGCCAAACAAAGTTCTTGGACGTCGCGGCGCTCTTGACTACGAGGTCATCCCGGACGCCAAAACGAACTCCCAGCAACGCCGCGCACGACCCGAAGTCGTCCGTGTCGTGCGTCTTAAGCAGTTTTTGCGCGTTAGCGAACCTGGGGACTCTACTTTTTCCTTAGTTATTGTAATTTATTTGTGTATGCACTTGTTATTTTCCCGTCTGTGTTCTTTCACAAGCATCGGGACGATGCTTTTTCAGAGGGGGGCAATGCCACGGCCATTTCTTGTCTTAATGTGGTGTATTCGGGTTTGACCAGCAAGGACGGTTATCAACGCTCGACGCTGTCTGCGACGCAGTGTTCGAGAAGCTTCGCGATTGCAGTAGATCGTTTTGTTAAGATTGCGGGCAGGACGCGAATAGACTAGATTATTCCAGAGCTTGCGCAACCACCAGTGATATAAGTGGAAAATCCGATGCGTGATGTATAAGAGACGACGCGTCCCAGCCATGAGCAGTTTTATCGACGGCCGACGTTCTCTTCGCCGCCATCAGTGTACAGTGTGTATTGCTGTAGTGGACTTTCCTTTTTCCCAGCCACAAGTTCGGACAAATAAAGAGTTTCATCTTGACACGCCGCTGCTGCCTTCGTCGACGTTACGACCCCGTGACAATATCGAACTTCGGGAAGCGGCAAACGCCCCAAGAAGCTGGCTTACCCTAAAAAACCTATGTCTTTTCCTTATGCAATACATTTCCAAGACTGAATGGTGTGATTAAAAGGGCGCTGCGCGGATGGAGTGGAAACAACCGCTTGCCATCGTGCTTCGTGTCTCGATGACTCGGCGTCGTTCCATCGCTGGTTGTTCGTGCGGGGTCGCTGTTTGCTTCTGGGCTCGTACATTGCGTATTGCCACGAAGGGGTATTTCATACATGATGAGGCAATTCAGTGAAGTGAGGCTGCGCACCGAAATTCGCGCCGCAAGTACAGCAATTCCTTGAAAAACTTTATATCGGTTTATCCGGTATGTCGAACTAACCCCTGTTTATTTTCGCAAGTTCCATATATGCGGGTTCGACTCTATAAATGTTCGTTGTAAAATGCATTGCACTTGCAAGTAAAAGGAAGCGCCTCTGCCTAACAGCATCGCTGCTGCTCGCAGGTTTCTTTCTGACGGTACATCATTCGGCGTGGCGTTTGCGACCCCTGGCGTTCTTCTGGATTCGCGCCATCATTTAATATCACTTAAATGTGGTCTTCAACAGCATTTAGACATGATTCATTGCTCTGCATTGATTTTGCTGGCGTTCATTTTACTTGATGGGTGCAGTGTTCTTCGGTGCTTCTGTGTTCCTTTAGGGAAACCCTCGAGGTGAATAATCGACTTTTTACGTCACCTACCGGTTTTATCTCCTTCCCTCGCTCAAAGTATAATCATAAGCCAAAGAATGCATGCGAGGCGTTATTGAAGCGTGAAATGAAAGTGGACAAACTGGACAAATGCTGACGATACAAAAGTGGACAAATGCTGGTGCTGACGATACCCGTTGACATTTCTTTTGGGAACTTTGATTTTCCTTATCACGCGATTATTACGTTAAAATATAAAAGTACATATATTGTATAGTACTTAGTAAACAAATGTACGGCCCAGCACTGTTGCGAGCCCGTCGTCATACGTCATTCTGCGTCCATTCTAACTTTCTCTCATTTTTTCAGTGTAAATTCCAGCGCAGCGCCATCGTGAATGCCACGCACACTGTATTTTTGCTCATTAACTGTTCTTATCAAGCGGTTACTTAGCGTTATTTCGTGCCTCCGAGTCAATTTGTCCCGTGGGATAAAAAAGCATCGTCCCGAAAAGCAGAAATTCGTAGGACAGAAAATAATACACATATTGGACACGATATGTTGTCATCATTAACAAGACAGGTATTTATTTATGGATCAGGCTGCGCATAAAATCTCGCCTCATACCATCCTGCATCTGTCAACTTGCAGATTTGCCAACATTCGGCGTTTAGTGTCTACACGTCTGTGTTTAACGGTCGCTTATAAGAAAGAGATGGAGTACCCATTCCGCAGCGGGACGAGAAAGAAGGAGTGCCCTCTGAAATGAAGCTCTCACCGACCACGCCTTACCGTTACCTTTAGGCAACAGGGCTCGAGCTTTTAGATGTTTATCAATATTACATCGATGATTGAAGCCCGCGGTAATAGAACTAATCGCCTCGTATGCATGAAGTCCGAGCAGCGCCTATGAATTTCAATCGTCCATGAACCTCAAGCTCGAATTTCACATATCTATCATTCCAAAAAAAAAACCTTCCTAACAAAATGTGATGGGGATATCGCTTGCCCTGGCGGTGCTTTACGAAATAATGTGAAGTCACCATGTTATCGCTGGGAAAGTGCGCGCCTGAAGCCACCTACAACAACGATTGTTGGAAGTCGCGACATGTTGGGAAGATAACGATCCCAACGAGAAGAGGCAATTTAGGATGAGTGAAGGATTGGTTTTCCATGATCCGAGCTCTTGTCTAAACATCATCGGCTAGATGTGCTTAAGAGTTCCTAGTACTTTACATATTGATCACCACGTGGGAACACGCGAAACACTGTTGAACATATGAAGGAACGGAATGAACTATTTCGCGGATGTACCTTGGGATAAATACGACCATAATTTCGGCACCGACTCCTAACTCAGGGAGTGCTCTTCTGAAACTCGTTTGGATCTCTCTGCGCAAGAGTGTCTTTCATATAACGAAAGATGCGAATTTTACTGGCGCCCTTGCGCTTCGCAATGTTATGCACTTGCTAAAGCACAAATGCTTCAGTCCTCGCAACGGTGGCGCTTGGTCAATGAAGCTGCGGTGTTACCTAATGGATGGATGGATGCGAAACTTCATTGTAAGTCCTGAGGTGCACGATTAATGCCATCATTTATTATGAACCAACGCACTACATTAAGTCATTTACAGAAACGTAATGAAATATCACGTGCGATAGTGCTCAGGCTGATCTTCCGGAGTCTTATAACTACTCGTGGCCTTTCCATAGCGCTGTCGAAAAACACATGAAATCGCTTGACAAAACGTAATGATGTAACCATGTATTTTTGCTTGCTAGAGTTGCCTCCTCCTGAACACTGCAGAACATCAACTCGTACTTCCTTACTAGGAAACGAATGCGTCAAAGACTATGTTCATGATTTTGTTAGGACGCGCCTGGCCATCCATTGAGTGGTTGTGAAACATCTTTGGTTCTCTTCGTTTTGGTAAAATAATATTGTCCTGCATCTTGTATGCGCAGTTGCACGGGAAATGTGACGTGGAGTTCGCTGCATGCGTTTACCGTACGACGCACGCTACTTTTCATTTGAGGTAGACCGCGTTGTCAATGGTTGCTTCGTGGACGATGTGCCATCGCAGTAGAAAGGCAGTTAAAATAAATGCACGGTGTGCGTTCACAACGCAGTCTTACACGCCAGTTCCTGCGTTGAGCACCGTCACCGTGGCCGGCGTAACAGATAGAGTGAACGAGTCAAAATTGAGTGAACGCAGAGTCTGTCGATACCACGAGCCACTGGCCTCTAACCTCGCTTTCTTCCTCCCTCCCGCATGCTGGCCCCCTTGGTAGGAGCTGGTGGCGAATGCAAGGCTGGCTTGCCACTGCGGTTGCCTTCGCTTGTCGTAATGTAAATGTTAGCGTAATGTTGGCGCTTCGCTTGATTCACGATACCTGCAGTGCTCATAACAGTGGTCGTAGCACTCGGGCACTGGCGGTTTCTGCGGCAATATGTAATGAATGTCGCATTGCTATAACTACGGACAGCGAAACATCACACACCATTGGCGTTGTCCTAACGTGAATCGTCGTCAGAGCTCGTGCAGATGTTGGGATGGCACGTGCACTGTGGCTGGCTTCGTTTGTCGTAACCAAGCTGTCGGCGTTTCGCTTGGTTCGCGATGCTTCCAGTACACAGAGTGTTGTGCGTATCACTCGAACGCTGGCAGTTGCTGTGGCAATAGAGCATTTTAGTTCGACGTTTTTACGGTCCGCTCCGCTCCGAGTTGGCCCGCTTAGCTGTAGCGGAGCGGCGGCGGACTTTTTGGTTTTAGTTATCCGTTCTCTGCTGCCGAGCGAATCTTTCGCAGTTGCAACGCAATCTGGCTAAATTCAGCCTCGTTAAAAATGAAAAACAGTTTTGTCACTTTTACAAAGTAACACAAATATGTATTACTCACTTGTTCGCGCAGTATTCACACGTGCGCATGCGTTACCGGCCTATTTCAGGGAAAAAAATACAGCGTCAACTTCAAGATAGTCACGTACAGTGAGTCAGCGCTGTAGCATTCCAGATCCACTGCAATCCGTTTGGACGACAACACGGCAGCGATGTCTTCGTCATCTGTGCCGCCTTGTCTAGTTCGCGTCACTTTCCTTAATTCGGCGACTCGAAGTAAGCACAAATGTTCGTCTAATCTCAAGCGCTTTCGCCGCTTCCGCTGCGCAGACGAACGTGAAGCGGCCGTGCACGTGGGAAGCACGTTGGGCACTGGAAGCAGCCATCTTGGAATATGCGGAGAGTGGGCGCACGCGTCAGGGAGGGCGCGCACATCGACGCCCTTCGCTAGCGGGAACGGCAGCGACGGTCCGCGCTCCGCTTAGGCTCCCTATAAGCGGAGCGTGGGCCTCGCTCCGCTAGCCCGCCTACGGCTAAGCGGAGGACGCATGCGCACTCGCGCCCCCGCTCCGCTTTGCTGCTGAGCGGAGCGCAAAAACGTCAAACCAAAATGCTCTATTATGTAACGAGCGTCACAACGCAACAACTGTGTATAGCCAACACCTAAAACACAGTTGGCTTGGCCCCAAGATGAAGCTGCGCTTTGAATTCGCATCAGGATGTATCTAATCATCTGCGAATTTTTTTATATTCCTGTCATCGTCGTAGCCTCGCAATTTGGACCGCACATATTTGACGCGTGCCTTCCGTGGCACAAATGCCAGGTGAGCTTGACTGAGCAATCCTTCGTTGCATGACCTCTTGACGTGAGCGGAGGCACCGGTTGTCTTTCTTCAGCTGCTTCTTCTTGACAGCAAGAGGGATATGTGTGACCTTTTGGATGTACGGAACCACTTCTGGCCTCTGGGCGCCCACCAGGCACTTCGTGGCATCCTTGGAGCCACCACGGCTCGCCTTCTTAAAGAGCCTGTCATCAATAGAGACGACTACCGATCCAAGGAAGCCACCTGAAGAAAGCCTCCCAGTTGTAGCTCAAAACATGCACATTGTGAATGCACGGCTTCCAAAGCGCAGATCCTAAACAGAGTTTTACGATGCATCTCTTTATTGTCTTAGAGTGAGCCGATTTGTATGGAAGGAGCTCTTTTTGTGAACGCGGAGAATACGTCCAGCACACGTGGCTGTCATCGAACTTCAACTGCAAGTCTAATAACTGAAGCGTACCTTCTTCTGGTCCATCAAATGTAATTAAAATCTTCTAGAACACTCTAGCGCATGCACATACGACGTTGAGCAGTTCTTGAAAAGAATTAAAAAGTCGTCCACATAACAAAAAACTTGAGGCCCTTGTCATGTTAGAACAATTAAAACGATGTTGTAAAGAGCGATAGATGGACGATAAAAAGATATGGCACAACACAGCCGCAACTCAAGAGCCAATGCAGATATTTTTTTACATAGATCTAGTCAACTAATTTCATAAATATGATCTGAAGATAAAACTCTAAAAGCTCTAATTGATGCCGTCGAAGCGCATATGGAAACCGCATCGGCGTATATAGGAAAAGGCACCCTATGATCTAATTTTGTCGTTGTCTAAGTAATGACTAGTCGTAGTGATTTACCTTAGAAATAGTCGCGGTGTTCTCTGGAACATTCCTTATGAACATCACCGGCATGGCGTCTCTAATCTTCAGCAGGCTTCGCCAGCGCCAGAAAAGGTAGAGAGATAAGATTCTTTAACGAAATGCCCGGAACAAACCAGGCCAGAAAAGGTTGAGTGAAAGGCTCCAAGCCCAGCAATCGAAATGCATGTGTCGCGTTAAAATTTTGCAAAGACGGAATTTTCTGACGTATCAAATGTTCGATGTCGCCTTCAACGTTATCCTACATAGGACTCTTATTCGAAACATGACGATATATTTCAATAAGTGTTTCACAGCAAATGAAGCCTTAGATTTGTATTCTAACACTTGTTCTGCGCATCATACGTTTTCATAAGGCGAAAAATGTTTGAGGCCCGTGGACTAAGACTTAGGTGCTCGTTTAAGAACCCCGGTGGTCGAAATTTCCGGAGCCCTCCACTACGGAGCTCTCATTAA
>NC_051183.1:101376584-101401018 GCF_013339695.2 Rhipicephalus sanguineus
AACATAACTTTAAACCAGCTGCAAAAAATTCGACCCTCAAAGGGTTAACGGCAGTTTGTTTGTTTTTTCGAAGTGGTCGTCGCTAATAATTCCTCGTTTCCTCGCGAAGAGGCCATCTGCTACACTGAACAGTCCCTCATTGCATGCGCTGGGCAGAAGGGCGGTATTATAAAGAAGGAACACCTTGCTCACGAGCTACAGTTGCACGGTGCTTCGATGCTAGTCTTAATGCCCTGTATGAAGCGTTGCGCTTTGCTGTTGCCGATGTCCGGGTAAGGCGTTGCAGGTAAGATAAAAAGAAATTACACCATCTCCCGCTCAAGGGGCCATGAGGCAATGCGAAGCCGGAGCACACATACAAATGTCGTCTAAAAAATTTGAAAGTTTAGTTTTATGACTCATCAGGCTAAAAGACATGCGCCAAGTACGATCAGGGATAGCTTTCTACCAGGAAATGTTACGTTCCTTGCAATATAGACGGGCGTCTAGAAAGTGATCCACGTGACAAGTTTGTGAGTAATTAGCGGATGTTTTATAAGACATAGCTCATCAAACGTATTTAGAATCGGCTCCATGCACAGTGCTCGTGTTCAATGGGTTGTATTTTATGCTACTATGGTCAAGTACGCTACATTGTTAAGCACATTTTATAGATATGGCCACGGATAAGATATATGCTCTTTAGGTGAGGAGAATCGCGAGACGCGATCGACCAGATGAAGTAAGAACGCCGGGTGCGGTTGAGTAAACTTCAAGACGAAAGCACGTTCCCGTAGGAACTAGCGCATCGCGCGAAATCTTAATTTCCCTAGTTAGCGAACGCGGCTGTAACACGCCAGCAACTACAGTTGGAACCTCTTACCCCTTTTTCCACGACTGGAAAAGTCCACATGCGACGGACCCCGGCGTTGCCGCCAAACACATCACTTGTATGGTAATGGTGCAGAACGCGTTTTCCCTCAATAAGTTGCGTCTTTCCGCCGATAGGTGCTCGCTGCCGTCAGCAGACCAACGGAAGCGCGCCGTAGGTCACGCCTTGCATGCAAGCCGAGAAGTGTATAAACAATACATACCTTACACCGTGGCAATGGGACAGCGAAGGCGCCATCCCAAACTGGGGAACTTTGTGCTATAATACACATTCGATTCTAAACATGTGTAGTATTCCACTTAAAGTTTCTAGAACCAGCTCAACTGCGCGCACACTGGCACAAGCGGCTAACGCTGCTTGTGCTGAACTAAATGCGCTACTGTCGCGACTTACGTGTTGCCGCTTGGACGCGAGGCATGGGGCCTTGCTTGGCGCTCCCTCACTTTTTCGTGGCGAAATTGCTGAATTGTCGCATCTTATGAAAGAGTTCTAATATGTGTTCAGGAACATCGTTAAATAACGCCATCTTATTTTCCGCCAGGAAGCAAAAGCGGCTACATATATGACACCTTCACCACTTCCTTAAACTATCACGGGACGCCGATGAGCTTAAAAACTGGAAACACATGCTGCGTCGCAAAGATATGTGGCACACAAAGAAATCCAAGGTGCGTGAGCAACATTTTGAGGTTCCGCGGCGGCTGCATTTTTGATGGAGGCGAAAAAGTTTCAGCCTGTGTACTTAGATTAGGTGCACCTTAATGAACTCCAGGTGGTCCAAATTTCTAGAGCCCTCCACTACGGTGTCTCTCATAATCATATCGTGGTTTTGGGACGTCAAGTACCAGATGTTACTATTAACAACATTTTGAGGCTGTCGATATTGTCAAAATAATAAGCACATTATAAGTGGAATAAAGGTTGTCCTTTTTCATTAGGCGCCATGCACGCATGCATGCACAATCTGGTATATACCATCCCAAAGACACGCATATTCTGGTATATACAACGCATGACCTGTCATTTATGTTCTTCACGCACTCGTGTCATGCCATACCAATTTTGGTATATATCCAGTTAACAAAACGGCCGCAAGCGCACCATGACAGTGTCATGTAAATCATACCGTACATGACATGCATAACATGATTTGCATGTTAAGGGCTGTCGTTTATGTTTGTCATACAGTCACATCGCGTAATCGCAATTTTGGTGTATATCAATCTAGCGAAACGGCCACGCGTGCACCATGAGCGTAGTATGTAAATCATGTCGTACAGGTCACATGACATGTGTTTTATGTTACCACCTCTAATTTACGTTCGTCATGCAGTCGCGCCACGCAATACCAATTTTGGTGTATATGTAGCCAGTGAAGCGGCCGCTAATTGGTCATGAGCGTGACATGTAAATCATGACATGCATGTTATGATGTTCATGTTACCAACTGTTATTCATGTTCTTCATACAGTCACATCGCGCAATGCCAGTTTTGGTGTATATTATTCTAGCGAAACGGACGCGACCGCACCATGAGCGTGGCATGTAAATCATGTTGCACATGACTTGCTTATCACGATTTTCATGTTGCCATCTCTCATTACGTTCGTCATACAGTCGTGTCGCGCAATACCAGTTTTAGTGTATATCAATCTAGCGAAACGGCCACCAGTGCACCATGAGCGTGGCATGTAAATCATGACATACATGACATGCATGTTATGGTTTTCATGTTAGTACCTGTTATTCATGTTCTTCATGCAGTCACAGTGGCATAACACCAATTTTGGTGTATATCAATTTAGCGAAACGGCCGCGAGTGCGCCATGAGCGTGGCATGTAAGCCATGTCGTATATGACATGACATGCATGTCATGATTTTCACGTTACCACGTGTCAGTTATGTTCTTCATACAGAAATATCTCATCATACCAGTTTTCGTATATCTACATTCATTTAAACGGCCGCGAGCGCCCCGAGACCATATCATGGAAATCATGCTGCACATGACATGCGTGTCATGATTTCCATGTTAGGACCTGTCATTATGTTCTTTATCAACTCTTGTCAAGCCATACCAATTTTGGTATATATGAAACTAACGGAACGGCCGCACGAGCCCTAAGGCCATGGAATTTAAGTCATGCTGTTCATGACATGCATGTCATGGTTCTCATGTTATGACCGGCCATTTATGTTCGTAATAAAGTCATGTTATGCCACACCAATTTTGGTATACATGCCATTAACGAAACGGCCAGGAGAGCACAAAGTCGTAGGCGGCTGGATAGATAGATACGCTCAAAGTCGCAGAAGTTCGCTAAGAAATGCTTCGCATTTAAAACTGTTATTGTTGAAGGAGATTACAGCTGTAGAATTAACGAGTACAACAAAGTGTATAAACAGCTGTTGCGCAATCTGACCGCTGTCGGCGACTTGGAACATGTGTTAAAGGAGAAATTCGTGAAATAATTTTAAATTCTCACTCATTTAAAACCATTTCACGAATTCACGGCAACGCAGGAAATCGTTGAGGTCCCACATCACCTTTCGAATCATTTACGTACAGAAAGGCTGACGTCGAGCACTCGTAACTTGTATTTTTATGAACGATTCTGTTAAAAATGTGGAGAAAATTTCAGGTTTTTATGACTTTAACGCGCGTATAGAAATCGACACACGTATGCAGTCTGTGCTCTATTGGATGGTGCTTGATAACGAATAGAACATCGAATTACTTCGATGAGTCAACGGCCTACCTTTCAAAGACGAGTGGTGCCCCATTAGGCGTATGTTTAGGCAGCGACCAGTCTGTCCCACATACGCTCTTCCACATGCTAGAGGAATACAATAAACAAGGTTAGACGCACATGGAACAAAATTAACCTTGTGCTTAACATTGCAGGTTCGTGTGCTTCCTCGTCCTACAGCATCCAGTTTATTACCAACCATGGGCCACAGTTAGCCAGTTTGTTTTTCGCTGTAAAACAACATTCAGCCCATACCTATGGGCGGTCTTTTTATTTCGGTGTGACAGCGCATGTACGTGAGGTATCACCGCTAATCTGGCCCGTTCACGCTCCTGCTGGCAGTGTTGGCTGTTTTAATATGCTTAATAAGGCGCCTGCAAATTACCTGCAAAACACACTCGGGGAAGCCGGCGTGTTTTAGCCTTAGTACCTCCTCCCAGAAGCTCTCCCGTGCCAAATGATGGCACGAGCTGGTGACGGCGGATTTTAGACAAGAAAGGGCTACTCCGTTTTTTTATTACCTTAGAATGAAAGGAGCGGTAGCTCACAAGGGGCTTATTAGATAGAGGAGCGTGCTTGAAACTTGTATAGTCGGCTGAAAAATATAGCGTAAGGTTCAGAAACTGCAAGGTGTTTTGAACCGGGACCTCACAGGTAAATTTTAAGTCTCCGCCTCTCGCCTCAAAAGCTCCTAAAACACCCCGTACGAACCTATATGTTTCCATATTACTGCCTAGTACCAAACAATCATCCACATAACGAAATACCTTAGTGGCAACCCCCTGCAGATCTAGCAGCAAATCACGGCCAATTCATGCTAAAAAAAAAATCTCACTCACTACCGGTGTCACCTTGGATCCCATACAAACGCCAGATTTTTTAATATACAGCTTAGCCTTCAATTCAACAAAGGTGTGCTTTAAGCAAATCTGAGCAGCTCTAGGAAGCTCTCCACCGTAATACCACAGTCATTTCTAAAAACAATCTCGTTGTTGTCATTTACAATGCAGTCTCTAACCCGCTTCATCAAGAGATCATGCGGGAGGGAGTAAAACAGGTATTCTCTATCAATGCTTATGCCGAAGAAATTGGTACATTCAGCACTAGATAAGAAATCGGTTACCCCAGCTGAGTTACGTACGGAATACGGATCAGGGATCTTCAAAGATTTAAGGTGTTTTTGGAGATAACTGGAGACGGCCTTTTGCCATGCACCGCGCTCCGAAACAGTCGAGCGAATGGGTATCCCTGGCTTGTGCGTATTGGCGGCAAAAAATGGATTCTATGTGGAGCGGGTTTCCTTTCCGACGGAGGCGGGTAAACCTGCCAAATTCCACCGATTGCACATTTAAAGAATGCCTGATTTTGCCCTTCTTGCATTATCACGTACCTCGCTGAAGTTCTTGCGAGCAGCTGTTAAGAGTTGTTCAGGGAGGTACGTGATAACGCAAGAAGGGCAAAATCACGCATTCTTGAAATGTCCAATCGGTGGAATTCAAGAGTAGGCCGCTGACGCATTTGGCGATGCATTGTGCGCAGTGTGGTTGCGACGCATGCTTTTCAGATACAGTCATTCTGTTTAGGCACCGTGATCGCACCACGCGAGAGCACGCAGAGGCCTATCACATCCACATCAGGGAGTCACCTTGTATCAGCCACCCGTCATTAACTATTTCTGAAAAAGAAGTGACCCTTCTGAAAGAAAGGAGTAGCAGCAGATATGGGTCGATAGCTCCGGACATTGCACCTACGACGGTGCGCATGGGAAGCGGGTAAAAGGGTCAGTATATAAATCGTTTCCTTCACTGAATAAAGCTTCCAGATGATAGTAGCGCTGGTGTTGTTCCCTCTCTTTGTCCGTGTGCCAGTCTGCGCTAGAAAAAGTTATTACGAAGGGGTGTATCACTTTGTACTCCGTTTCATGCATCATGTGCAGCGCTGTGGAGGCTGGCTGGACTTCTTGCGGTAGTTGCGTTCGCACCAAGAAATAGTCCGATGTTGTTACCACCGGTAATATGATTTCTTTTCGTCTTTAGGCTAAGTAATATATGAAGATTCTTTGTGCGTAATATAGGAACAACCCTGTTCATGCGGTCGTGGGCAAGTTGTTCTTTACCGCTGAGCGTATCATTGCTTTCGTTTCTTGGTATTTTATTTGCAGCCCGTCAAACCGCCGACACGCAGGGCCGTGCTTTGCTGGCGCGAGCGTTTACAAGGATCAAAGCTATGCGCGAGACGCGCGTACTCAACATCTTGCTGACCGAACATCTTGCATACCTTCCGCAGCTTGGCACGTGATGTATGAAACGGAGAATAAATCATTCATCTTTTGCTGTAAACAGCAGTTTGGAGGACAGCGTGCGGTATTTCTATTCTTGAGTGCACAATACAAATTTGGTGAACACGAAGGCATAGGTGCAGCTGCACACGGCTTCCTGAATTATGGGCGGAGCCTTCCAAAGAAGACCATTGCAGGAAGTCAAAAATGAAGGTGGTATGCGTCCTATGGGAACCGCATACAGCGAGAGCCACGTCATGTTTTCCGTGCAATTGCGCATTTAAGACGCACCATAGCATTTTTTTACGAAACAGAAGAGCACCAAAGAAGGGTCACAACCAGTAAACAGATTCGTCAGGCGCGTTCAAAGAATGTGACGAATGTAGTGTTCCACGCATGTGTTTCCCGGTGAAGAATTATGGTTGGATGACCTGGAGTGGGGAAGCGGCAACTACAGCAGACAAAAATCACACCATCTCCCGCTAAAGGGGACCATGAGGCGATGCGAAGCAGTGTTTCGGCATGTAGAGCCCGCGTTCTAGAGGTCGAGTGGTGAGGGGGAAAGGGGAGAGGGGAAGTGCAGAGGGGGAAAGGAGAGGGGGAGGGGAAAGGGATAGGGAAGGGAGAAAGGGAGGGGGAAGGGGAGGGGAGATGAGAAGTGGAGAGGAGAGGGAAGGGGGAGGGGAGGGGAGATGGGAAGTGGAGAGGGGAAGTGGAGAGGGGTTGCGCATGTGCAGTAAGGGTGGTCACGCCGCACACCGCCACCACCACCGGATTGAACTCCGCCATAAGATAATTCATATCTAAAAAACGAAGCGATATCACAACAGCTTGTTATGTTAAATAAACACCAGCCCATCAGCGATTTCATGTGAGTTACGATAGCGCAATGGACAGGTTACGCACAGATATAGGACTCTGGCAGATCAATGTGAACACTTACGCGCAGGATATTTTATTACCCCTCTGGCAATGAATTCAAGCCATGCGCTGCTCAATCGTTCAAGGCTGTTTCACATAAACTACTAAATTAAGTGACGACAGAGCTTCACTGACTCATCGCTACCTCAGCGAGGCCTGGAGCCTTTCTTTTTTAGCAAGGAGTGGATAACATTGTCAAGCTCAGGAGTGCAAATAAATTTCGCGCTCTTCGTGATAAATAAGAAAGTTTCCTCCGCATTTAGTAGTAGTTACCGAATTCATGATGGTATCTATTTCAGGGTGCCTCCGGGAAATGTGAATCGCGTAGCCTTCTTACATGTCCATTTTTCAAAGGGATATTTTTGTGTAGTTTTAAACGGAAAAAAAGTTCGGCAGATCCCGCGCCTTGTGGGAATCGGTATCATGGGCAGCAGTCAGCGAGTAGTCCTATGCTGCATTTTTTGGGCTTTGAGCCAAGCGTTAAGAGGTGGGTCAACGCGTTGTTATAGGTGTAGTGGTTGTATGCACATCGTGGGCTTACAAGGTACGTCGACAAAACTGGCGTTCATTAGTATTCTCGAAACGAAGTGCACTTTACGGTGCGATGATGTAAATATCATACCTAACTTTCGTTAGAGTATTTATCCGAGCTGGAGCGACAATTGAATTTAGCTTACTGAATTACGGGAATACAAATGCAATGTTCATTAAACTGCTATAAAAGCGCAGCCAACACTGGAAGCATGGAATTAACGTGACATCACACCTGTGTTGCAGGCGTACATATGTAGCGTTTATTGCTTTGTTATAAAATGAGATAGTCAGCTCCACAACCACAATTCACGTTGCACCGACGTCAGGCCTGCATAGGGCGCTTTTCCAAAGCTGTTTCTAGACCACGCGTGGCTGTGTGTTAAAATATCCGACTACCACGCAGAATGGTGGGTTTTTTACCTGCTGGGATCCAACTTTTCAATCTTTGCATTTTTCGGGCGAACAATGCCGCTGCTGGTTTTTCTTAACGCTTCAACATTTAAATTGACATTGCCAAAGTCTGCTCTCGCCATTGCTCGGTAGATATTAACTACCAATCACCTGTGGAGCATACCTGTACACCGCGGTCCGTGGTAAACAGGTATGTGCCACACGTCTCTGGAAGAAAAAGTTTGACGGCGTACGCGGCAAGATTTTCACGTTATTCATGTCATAACCAGACTGTCATATTCGTCAAATTCTCTTACACTCCCATGCCAATTTTTTGTCTATACCAATTTAAGGAGGCTATCATGAGAGCACTCCGACGTAGGCGGCTAGACAGACAGACAGACAGATAGATAGATAGATAGATAGATAGATAGATAGATAGATAGATAGATAGATAGATAGATAGATAGATAGATAGATAGATAGATAGATAGATAGATAGATAGATAGATAGAAAAGCTCGTAGTGCGTAGGGTTCGCTACGAAATGCTTCGCATTTAAAAACGTTATACCATGACCTGTGCAATAGTGTTTCGCGTGTTCTCATGCACATAACCGTGTACAGTGGACGTGTATGATTGAATAAATATATAACGTTAATCTGATTGAAATAACTTTGTTGCTTTGAAATAATCTTAATGGGAGTTTGCGCATATCAGACGTTTGCAAAAAGAAAAAGGAAAAAAGTATGCCAGTGCAGCCTGTCACAGATACGTTCTTCGTTAGCCTGCACCAATGTACAGCGTCCAATAAATGTACAGCTGCTTATTAGGCTGACATGCAAACACTTCTAATCGCGAGTAATGCCGCGCGTTCACGCTACTCCTTCGAGCCCGTTTGCCTAATGGTAACGGTAAGGAGTGGTCGCTAAAGAGCTTCATTTCAGAGGGCACTCTTTCTCGCCTCGTGGCGAATTGTGCACTGTATCTCATTCATATAGGCGACTGTTGAACACAGACGCATAGTCACCAAACGCACATTGTTGACAAATGTGCCTGTCGACAGATAGAGGTTGCCATAATGCGAGATTTCATGCGCCGCCCAATCAATAAATATATACGTCTCTAGTTAATGATGACAAGAGAACGTGTCCCAATATGTAAGATATTTTCTTTCCGACGGCTTTCTACTTTTCTAGACGAAGGTTCTTTTTCTCACGGGAGCCCCGCCACGGTGGTCTAGTGGTTATGGCGCTCGACTGCTGACCCGGAGGTCGCGGGATCGAATCCCGGCCGCGGCGGCTGCATTTTCGATGGAGGCGGAAATGTTTGAGGCCCGTGTACTTAGATTTAGGTGCACGTTAAAGAACCCCAGGTGGTCGAAATTTCCGGAGCCCTCCACTACGGCGTCTCTCATAATCATATGGTGGTTTTGGGACGTTAAACCCCAAATATTATTATTATTATTTTTCTCACGGGACAAATTGCCTCAGAGTAGTGACGCACCTGGGGTACCATTGACACGGTACCCCAGGTACGTCACTTCCTTGTCCCCTGAATGCACTCTTGTTGGCATTCGGACGAAGCCCGTCGTCTTGGGTTCGTCGCAGTACATTGCGCAGCCGTTCGTCATGCTCAGGAACTGGTCTTCCACCAACGAGGATGTCATCCAGGAAGCATTGAACCCCTTCATGTCCGTTCGAGAATCCTTCCATATAACGTTGAATGATAGCTACGACCACTGCCACACCAAACTGTGATCGCATCACCTAGAACAGGCCTTTGCGAGTCATCACGGTCTGCAGCATGGCTGTGTCCTCATCGATACAGTGTTGCTGAGAAGCTTCATCCAAGTCCAGCCGAGAAAACTCTGCACATCCTCCCGATCTTACGAGCAGTTGCCCTGGAGTTGGAAGTGGACACGTCTTCCACTTGATGACTGGGTTGAGTGTCCCTTTGCAGTGCCCACAAATTCTCACCATCCCGTTTTTTTTTTACAAATCGGGACGATGGGCGAAGCCCAGCGAGAATGCTGAATGGGAACAGTAAATGCCTTGCTCCACCACCTTTTCAAAGGCTGCATCCACCTTGGGCAATAACGCGAAAGGTTGTTGCCGTGGCTTGTGAAACTTAAGCGTGGCTTGGTCCTCCAGTAAAACCTGCAGCCGGAGGACCCGTGATTTTGCCAAGGACAGATTTCAATTGCATCTGATAGTCCTATAGCAAAGTTTACACGCTCGTTAGAATCTTGCTCTGATCGTGTGCAGCTCTGGCTCTGACTGCGTCGTCTGTAGTGTTGTACTTAACAGGAACTTCCACTTCACCCACGACACGAACATGCTGCTCTGTATACGTCCGCACTCCGCGGGTGCTTGGTCAGCGCGCCTTCTTCGTGATTCCCAGCTCAATGACCTCACGTTGACAATGGAACAAACGAATCCAGATTGGACTTGCATCAATACCTGGCGTCCGTCCACAATGACATTTGCCATAAAAGCTGGCAATCTACTATCAGTGTGGTTAAGTCCGTACACTCCTGCGTGACCGAAGTTGCCTGGCCCTTATTACCACTATTTTCCTTGGTTGCATCTTCCTTTTGACGGCAGTTGTCGTCGCTAATAATTCCTCGTTTCCTCGTGAAGACGCCATCTGCTACACTGAACACTCTCTCAGTGCATGCGCTAGAGGGGAGGGCCGTATTATAAAGAATGAACACGTTGCTCACCAGCTACTGTTGCGCAGTGCTTCGATGCTAGTCCTAATGCCCTGTATGAAGCCTTGCGCTTCGCTGTTGCCGATGCCCAGGTAGGGCATTGCAGGTAAGATAAAAAAAGGTGAAAAATTATGCTCTGTAGGGACCCTCCGTGAACTGCCATAAGAGACTGGTTACAACTTGATTAGAAAAAAAGAAGTTATTGATTACCAGTAATCAATTACCAAAAAATGTAATTCAAATATACTGAACACAAAAATTTCGAACATAAATAATCGATTATATTACAAAATACAAGAAAATGTCATTGATTACGAGTAATCGATTACGTGTAACGCGTTACGTACAACTCTGGTGGCAACGCATTGAGTTGAGGTAGTCTCGCATCACCCTTTGAATTATTGACACATACAAATGTCGTCTAAAAATGTTAAAGCTTACTTTTATGACTCATAAGTCTAGAAGACTTGCGCCAAATACGATCAGGGATAGCTTTCTACCAGGAAATGTTAGGTTCCTTGGAATATAGACGAGCGTCTAGAACGTGATCCACGTGACAACTTTGTGAGTTTTGGGGGGATGTTTTATAAGGCATACCTCATCAACCGTCTTTACAATCGGCTCCATGCACAGTAGGAGGCTGGATATCTCACTGGTACTTACGTTCTCAGAGTCTACAGAAGAGGATACAATCTGCAAAACTCCATAGACATCTACATAGGGGGGAAGAAGATTCTGGAAGTATCCCAAATTAAGATCCTGGGCATGTGGATACAAAGTAACTGTCGTATAGACCACACCATCAGACAGCTCTCAAACACCACAGCGCAGATTACGAGGATGATCGCCAGAATGTCGAACAGAAGACGAGGTATGAAGGAGGAGGACACGTGCAGGCTTGTACAGGCTCTCGTGGTCAGTAGGATTGTATACAGTGCGCCCTACCAAACACCGCTCCAACAGGAAAAGGAACAATTAGAGGCAAGCCTTAGGAAAGCCTACAAATGCGCCCTCGGACTACCAGTCAACACCTCGACGGAAAAATTCCTTAAACTGTGCATAAACAACACAGTTCAAAAACACATCGAGGCGCACCTGCTTGCGCAGAAAATGAGACTCATGCTGACTCCAACGGGCAGGTACACGCTGCAGATACTGGGCATGAGGGATGCTTGCCGAGAAATTAACAACACAGAGAGTATACCGAAGGACATTCGCCAGATCATTGAGGTCAGCCCAATACCTAGAAACATGCATCCGAAAATACATAAGGCCAGAAGAAAGGCAAGATCAGAAGCACATGAAAGAAATTTCACAGGGAGAACAGATGTAGTGTACGTTGACGCAACCACATACAGAGAACACTCCGGGGCGGTAGTGAGCGTTGTTGATCACCAGCTTAGGGAAGTCAACAGCGCTTCGATCAAAAGCAACAACATCCTCGAGGCTGAGGAAGTAGCGATCGCTCTCGCCATCAGGCACCAGGGCAAAGAATCCACTGCCGAAATAGTTACGGACTCGCAAGAAGCGTGCAGACGATACAGCAGCGGACGTGGACACCAGGCCATGAAACTGTGACTGGGAACCAGCGTGCTGACGCCAACGCCCGAGCATACGCCAACCGGGCGGCGCTCAACGACGGGGAACCAGACACAGTCACTAGACGCTATGGGGCAATTTTAGAACATTAAAGAGCACTGAGGAGGATTTACTCTCCTCCCCACAAAGACCTCAGTAGAGAGCAGTCGGTTGCCTGGAGACAGCTGCAGACTAATACATACCCAAGTCTCAGTCTACTTAACAAAATCTATCCGACTACATACGACAACAAATGCCCGCTATGCGGGGAACATGCAACACTTTATCATGTTACATGGGCCCGCCAACACTCAAAGGATGTGCCGATAAACAACACACCAACACCGGAGCAGTGGGAGGCTGCGCTGTCCTGCTCGAAGCCTGAAGAACAGCTCAAGCTGATCGACAGAGCTCGCAAGATGGCAAAGGCCACAGGGGCCCTGGACAGAGGGCTCCACCTTCGCCGGGAGAATTTCTTTGCAGCAATAAAGTTTTTAGGGGCGAAGCTCCTTAAGGCGGCACCCGTTCGTCCCTCGTAGTCGTCATCATCGTAGTAGTCCGTAACAAGTCTTACGCTTTGACCTCCAAGGTGGTGCCGGTGGGAGATTTCTCCTGTGCGTTGTTGAACAATAAAAAATTCGCAGCGTGCGCGTTAACTAAAAGCCGAATTCTTCTGTCTCTCATTCCCCATTAGCAGCCATTAGCATGTTCCAGTAGGAAACGTTAGTAGAAGTAGAAGTGTAAGTGTTAGCTAAAAGCCGACTTCTGTCTCTCATTCCCATTAGCAGCCATTGCTTACCTCCAAGGTAGTGCCTGGTGAGATTTCTCCTGTGCGTGATTAAACAATAAAAATTTTGTTCAAAACGCCGTTGATTGATGAAATAAACCAACGAAAGACGCCAGATGTTTTGTAAAAGCAGAACGAAAGAACGCCAGATGGATTTCTTAAAGTGTAGTAGTAGTAGTTGTATGTAGCCACCTCGCCCGATCGTCAACGGGCGAGGTGGACCGGCAACGGCGCGAGGGCCCTGCCGTACGAGAGTTAAATCACACTAAAAGACATACTTTGCGGGCGATACATTCTAGTGAGCTTTCAACTTTTCGTCTTAATGTACATGATAAAGAAATTATTTCTACGAAAAACGCAAGGCACACCTTGAGCAATATATTTGGTTTTGGGACGCTAAATGGGCTTCGCTAAATGGGACGCTAAATGGGCCTCCGGCTTCGCATCATGAGGCGATGCGAAGCCGGAGCACTTGCACGATCGCGTTCCGTTGGCTTTCGTTGGGCATGCTACCGACCTCGCGTCGTGGAACGCGCGTCCTGTCTTCCCTCTAGCCTTTAATTCGCACAGGGCGAGCGGGGAATGCGGTCGCTCTTGGCGCTCTTTTGCTCGGGAGCGGACTTCTTCCTTGCATTTCACCGATCACAAGTGATAATGAAGGGACCACGTAAACCAACAGTACAATAAAAGTTTGATGTTTAATATATACACGATGTTTCACACTCTTTATATTATGTACTGGGCGCATTTCACGGAAGAGTTTCACGGTTTACAGATGATTCCTCCGTAGCTTCGCCCCACTCATCATCATTCACTCCGTGGATATGCTGTGATTTTTTTTCATTCATTCATTGCGTTACTATGGTCGAGTACACTAAATTGTTAAGCACATTTTATAAACGCCCCGTGGCACACTCCTTTAGAAGTGGGCACGGATAAGATGTATGCTCTTCAGGTGAGCACAATCGCGCGACGCGACCGACCAGACAAAGTAAGTACGCCGAGTGTCTTTGACTAAACTTCAAGACAAAAGCTCGTTCCCGTAGCAACTAGCGCATTGCGCGAAATCTGAATTCACTAGTCAGCGAACGCGGCTATACCACGCCAGCAACTACAGTTGGAAGCGCATACCGCGTATTCCGCCACTGGAAAACTCCAAATGCGACGGACGCCGGCGTTGCCGCCAAACACATCACTTGTATAGTAATGGTGCAGAACGCGTTTTCTCTCAATAAATTGCTTCTTTCCGCCGATAGGTACTCGCTGCCGTCGGCGAACCAACGGACGCGCGCCGTTGGTCGCGCATTGCATGCAAGCCGAGAAGTGTACCCAACTAAACAATATATATCTTACACCATGGCAATGGGACAGCGAAGAGGCCATCCCAAACTGGGGATCTTTGTGCTATCATGCGCATTCGATTTTAAACACATGAACAATTCCACCTAACGTTTCTAGAACCAGCTCAACGCCGCGCCCACACTGGCACAAGCGGCTAACGCTGCTTGTGCTGAACTAAATGCGCTACTGTCGCGACTTACGCGTTGCCGCTTGGACGCGACGCATAGGGCGTTGCTTGGTGCTCCCTCGCTTTTTCGTGGCGAAATTGCTGAGTTGTCGTAGCTTAGGAAAGAGTTTTAATATGTGTCGAGGAACACCGTTAAATGACGCCATCTTGCTTTCAGCCAGGAAGTAAAAGCGGCTACAATATGACAACGTCACCACTTCCTTGAACTGCCACGGGACGCTGTGAGCTTAAATAAGTGGACACACATGCTGCGTCGCAAAGATATGTGGCACACAAAGTAATTCAAGGTGCGTGAGCATCATTTTGAGGTTCCGCGGCGGCTGCATTTTCGATGGAGGCGAAAATGTTTGAGCCCGTGCACGTAGATTAGGTGCACGTTGATGAAACCCAGGTGGTCCAAATTTCCGGTGCCCTCCACAATGACGTCTCTCATAATCGTCTCGTGGTTTTGGGACGTTAAGCAGCAGATAAGGCTGTCGATATTGTCAAAATAATAAGCACAATATGAATGAAAAAAAAAAGGTTGTCCTGCAACGTGGAAAATAGGTGCTAGCGCCCGGGGCATTGATTCGCCTTTTTGCCGGTCTGCCAGAGCGCATCTCGAAGCCACAGGTAACGTCAAGGACAAGAAGGTGCTGAAGGAATGGCAAGAGATGACTTGTATCATGCCAGAAGATGAAAGCGTGCCGTCATCGAGTCGGTTGAGTGAATCTTGCGACGACGCACCTCCGTGCATCTCAGACGTAACATCAGCTACAGCGTTTGCTCTCAACGAAGCGACGAACAACTCATTACATTCGCGCATTGACGCCAAGTATTAATCCACGACGCCATGTCAGGGATGACGTTCGGTGTTTTGTACAGCAGAAAGCTTATGGCAGAGCAACTGCTGGTAGGAAAAAACTGTTATTGTTGAAGGAGATGACAGCTGTAGTATTAACGAGTACAACAAAGTGCATAAACAGCCGTTGCGCAATCTGACCGCTGTCGGCGACATGGAGCGTGTGTTAAAGAAGGAATTCGTGAAATTGTTTTAAATTCTCACGCATTTAAAACCATTTCACAAATTCACGGCAACGCAGGAAATTTTTGAGGTCCCGCATCACCTTTCGAATTATTTACGTACACAAACCTTGATGTCCAGTACTCGTAACTTGTATTTTTATGAAAAATTCGGTTTAAAAAGTGGGGAAAATTTCAGGTTTTTTTTTTACTTTAACTCGCGTATAGAAAGCGACACACGTATGCAGTCCGTGCTCTATTGGAGGGTGCTTGATAACAAATATAACATCGAATTACTTGAAAATTGGCTCCATGTGTCGAGCTCTCTCCCCGTATTATTGATTGCCTTGATGCCCGACTGTTTGAACGGTGGGACAGGCAATCCGTTCTCCCATTGCGGCGAACACAGTACGGTAAATTATCTAAGTTCAGTTGTGTATAGCGGAGTGTATCAATACTGAAAGGCGAGCTAGTTGGTACAGATACACCGTAATAACTTTTTCTAGCGCAGACTGGCACACGGACAAAGAGAGGGAACAACACGAGCGCTACTATCAACGGAAGGCTTTATTCAGCGAAGGAAAACATATATATACCGACCCTGTCACCCGCTGCCCATGCGCACCATCGTAGGTGCAATGGCCGGAGCTATCGACCCATATCTGCTGCTACTCCTTTCTTTCAGAAGCGTCACTTCTTTTTCATAGATAGTAAATGACGGGTGGGTGACACAAGATGACTCCCTGATGCGGATGTGATATGCCTCTGCCAGCTCTCGTGTGGTGCAATCACGGTGCCTAAACAGAACGACTGTCCTACAGGAAACCCATACAGCGAACGCCACGCCATGTTTTCCGTGGAATTGCGCATTTAGGACGCACCATAGACGCACCATAGCATTTTTACGAAACGGAAGAGCGCCAAAGAAGGGTCACAACCAGTAAACAGATCGTCAGGCGCGTTCAAAGAATGTGATGAATGTAGTGTTCTACGCATGTGTTTCCCGGTGAAGAATTGTGGTTGGATGACTTGCAGTGCGGAAGCGGCAACTACAGCAGACAAAAAACGAAGTGATATAACAAGAGCTTCTTATGTTAAATAAACACCAGCCCATCAGCGATTTCATTTGTGTTTTGCTAGCGCAATGGGCAGGCTACGCATAGATATAGGACTCTGGCAGATCAACGTGAACACTATCGCGCACGATATTTCATTACCCTTCTGACAATGAATTCAAGTAGTGCGCTGTTCAATCGCTCAAGGCTGCTTCGCATAAACTACTGTGTAATTAGGTGAAGGCAGAGCTTCACCGACTCATCGCCACTTCAGCGAGAGCTGGAGGCTTTCTTTTTTAGCCTGAAGTGGATGACATTGTGAAACTCAGGAGCGCGAATAAATTTCGCGGTCTTCGTGATAAATAAGACAGTTTCCTCCGCAGTTAGTAGTCGTTACCGAATTCATGATAGTATCTATTCAAGGGTGCCTCCGGGAAATGTTAATCGCGTAGCCTTTTTACAGGTCCATTTTTCATAGGGATATTTTAGTGGAGTTTTAAACGAAAAAAAAGTTCGGCAGACCCCGAGCCTTGTGGAAATCGGTATAATGCGAAGCAGTCAGCGAGCAGTTCTATACTGCATTTTTTGGGCTTTGAGCCAAGCGTTAAGAGGTGGGTTGACGCGTTTTTATAGGTTTAGTAGTTATGTACACATCGTAGGCTTAGAAGGTACGTCGAGAAACTGACGTTCATCAGTATTCTCGAAGTGAAGTGCACTTTAGGGTGCGATGATGTGAATATCATACGTAACTTTCCTTGAAGTATTTATTCGGGGTGGAGCGACAATTGAATTTATCTTGCTGAATTACGGGAATACAAATGTAATGTTCATTAGACTGCTATAAAAGCGTAGCCAACACTGCAAGCATGGAATTAATTTGACATCACGCCTGTATCGCAGGAGTACATTTGTAGCATTTATTGCTTCGTTATAAAATTAGATAGCCAGCTGCACAGCCACAATTGACGTTGCACCGACGTGAGGCATGCATAGGTGTTTTTCTATAGCGGTTTCTAGACCAGGCATGGCCGTGTGGTAAAATACCTGACTACCACGCAAAATGATTGTGTTCGATTCCTGCTGGGATCCTACTTCTTAATCTTTGGATTCGTCGGCTCAACGATGCCGATTCCGGTTTTTCTTAACGCTCTCACATTTAAATTGACATTGCCAAAGTCTGTTCTCGCCATTCCTAGGTAGGATATCAACTGTCAATTAACTATGATGTATACCTGTACACCGCGTCCGTGGTAAATGGGTATGTGCCACACGTTTCTGGAGGAAATGGTTTAACGACGTACGCGGAAGGATTTTCACGTTATTCATGTCATGACCAGACTGTCATATTCGTCAAATTCTCTTACCCTCCCATGCCAGTTTTTTGTCTATAACAAGTTAAGGAGGCTACCATGAGAGCACTCAGACGTAGGCAGCTATAGATAGATAGATAGATAGATAGATAGATAGATAGATAGATAGATAGATAGATAGATAGATAGATAGATAGATAGATAGATAGATAGATAGATAGATAGATAGATAGATAGATAGATAGATAGATAGATAGATAGATAGATAGATAGATAGATAGATAGATAGATAGATAGATAGATAGATAGAAAAGCTTGAAGTGCGTAGGGTTCGCTAAGAAATGCTTCGCAATGAAAAACGTTATACCATGACCTGTGCGATAGTGTTTCGCGTGTTGTCATGCACACAACCGTGTACAGTGGACGTGTATGATTGATTAAATTACAGAACTTTAATGTGATTGAAATAACTTTATTGCTTCGAAATAATTTGAATGAAAGGATGCACATATCAGGCGTTTGGAAAAAAAGGAAAAAGTATGCCAGTGCAGCCTGTCACAAATACGTTCTTCTTTAACCTGCACCAATGTACAGCGTCCTATAGACATACAGCTGCTTATTAGGCTGATAAGCAAAAACTTCTAATCGCGAGAAATGCCGCACGTTCACGCTGCTCCATCGAGCCCTTTTGCCTAATGGTAACGGTAAGGAGTAGTCGCTATAGAGCTTCATTTCCTAAGACACTCTTTCTTTCTCGCCTCGTGGCGAAATGTGCACTGTATCTCTTTCATATAGGCGACTGTTAAACACAGACGCGTAGTCACCAAACGGACATTGTTGACAAATGTGCCTGTCGACAGATAGAGGTTGCCATAATGCGAGATTTCATGCGCCGCCCAATCAATAAATATATACGTCTCTAGTTAATTATGACAAGAGAACGTGTCCCGATATGTAATATATTTTCTTTTCGACGGCTTTCTACTTTTCTAGACGAAGGTTTTTTTTCTCATGGGACAAATTGTCTCAGAGTAGTGACGCACCTGGGGTACCGTTGACACGGTACCCCTGGTGCTTCACTTCCTTGTCCCTGAATGCACTCTTGTTGGCATTCGGACGAATCTCGTCGTCTTGGATACGTCGTAGTACATTGCGCAGCCGTTCGTCATACTCAGCAGCTGGTCTTCCACCAACGAGGATGACATCCAGGAAGCACTCAACCCCTTCATGTCCGTTCAAGAATCCTTCCTTATAACGTTGAATGATGGCCACGGCCACTGCCACACCAAACTGTGATCGCGTCACCTGTAACAGTTCTTTGTGAGTTGTCACAGTCTGCGGCACGGCGGTGTCATCATCGATACAGTGTTGCTGATAAGCATAATCCAAGTCCAGCCGCGAAATCTCTGCACATCCTCCCGGTCTTAATAAGTTGCTCTGGAGTTGGAAGTGCACACGTCTCCCACTTGATGACTAGGTTGCGTGTTCCTTTGCAGTACGCACAAAGTCTCACCTTCCCGTTTTTTTAAGAATCGGTACGATGGGCGATGGCCAGCGAGAATGCTTAATTGGAACATAGATGCCTTGCTCCACCACATTTTCAATGGATACATCCACCTTGGGCAATAGCGCGAAAGGTAGTTGCCGTGGCTTGTGAAACTTAAGCGTGGCTTGCTCCTCCAGTAAAACCTGCACCGGAGGACCCGTGATTTTGTCAAGGACAGGTTTAAACGCATCTGATAGTCCTACAGCAAAGTTTTCACGCTCGTTACAATCTTGCTCTGACCGCGTGAAGTTCTAGCTCTGACTGCGTCGTCTGTACTGCTGTACTTAACAGGAACTTCCAATTCACCCACGACACGAACATGCTGCTCCGTGTACGTCCACACTCCGCGGGTGCTTGGTCGGCGCGCCTTCTTCGAGATTCTCAGCTCAATGACCTTAAGTTCGCAATGGAACAAACGGATGCAGATTGGACTTGCATCGATACCTGGCGTCCGTTCACCATGACATTTACCATAAAAGCTGGCAATCTACTACCAGTGTGGTAAAGTCCGTAGACTTCTGCGTGACCGAAGTTGCCTGGGTGCTTGTTACCACTATTTGCCTTGGTTGCATCTTCCTTTTGACGGCAGTTGTCGTCGCGAATAATTCATCGTTTCCTCGTGAAGAGGCCATCTGGTACTCTGAACACTCTCTTATTGCGTGCGCTGGAGGTTAGGGTGGTATTATAAAGAATGAACACCTTGCTCACCAGCTATTGTTGCGCAGTGCTTCGATGGTAGTCGTAATGCCCTGTATGAAGCGTTGCGCTTCGCTGTAGCCGATGCCCGGGTAAGGCGTTGCATGTAAGATAAAAAAAGGTGAAAATTAGGCTCTGTGAACTTAGACCCTCCGTGAACTGCCATAGAAGACTGGTTACAACTTGACTTTCAAAAAAAAGTTATTGATGACCAGTATTCCATTACAAAAAAATGTAATTGAATAATACTGAACATAACATGTCGAAAAAACAATCGATTACATTACAAAAGAGAAGAAAATGTAACTGATTACAAGTAATCGATTACGTGTAACGCGTTACGTACAACTCTGGCGCCAACGCATTGAGTTGAGGTAGTCTCGCATCACCCTTTGAATTATTGACACATACAAATGTCGTCTAAAAATGTGAAAGTTTACTTTTATGACTCATAAGTCTAAAAGACTTGCGACAAGTACGATCAGGGATAGCTTTCTACAAGGAAATGTTAGGTTCCTTGCAATATAGACGAGCGTCTAGAACGTGATCCACGTAACAACTTTGTGAGTTATTGGGGGATGTTTTATAAGACATAGCTCACCAAACGTCTTTAGAATCGGCTCTATGTACAGTAGTGAGCGGGATATCTCATAGGTACTTATGCTACTATGGTCGAGTACACTAAATTGTTGAGCACAATTTAAAAACGCACCGTGGCACACTCTCTTAGAAATGGGCACGGATAAGATAAATGCTCTTGAGGTGAGGACAATCGCGCGACGCGATCGACCAGATAAAGTAAGAACGCCGAGTGTCTTTGACTAAACTTCAAGAGAAAAGCTCGTTCCCATGGCAACTAGCGCATCGCGCGAAATCTGAATTTTCTAGTCTGCGAACGCGGCTGTAACACGCCAGCAACTACAGTTGGAAACTCTTACCGCTTTTTCCGCAACTGGAAAACTCCACAAGCGACGGACGCCGGCGTTGCCGCCGCACACATCAAGGCTCGTTCACACCGACGACTAGCAACGGTCGCGCGACCGTTTGCGACTGGCTGTCAAAAAGCGACTCAAAGCTTCCGACGTTCACACCTGCGTGCGACCTATATCGGTCGCCACATAGAATTCACGTCTGCTCGTATACAACTTGCATTGCCGTTGCCCCCTAAAATAGGCTGACATCCTGTTCCTGCCCATCTGATTGGTTCCGAGATTTGCGACTGCAGTCGCGCGACTGAAAAATCGAGCAGCGAGCGACTGAGCCAGAGCAGTCGCTGTGCGACCAAAACGGCCATTTGCGACCGTTTGCGACCAGTCGCTTTGCGACCAACTTAGTCGTGCGACCATTGCTAGTCGCCGGTGTGAACATGCCTTCACTTGTACCATAATGGTGCAGAACGCGTTTTCTCTCAATAAGTTGCGTCTTTCCGCCTGTAGGTGTTCGCTGCCCTCAGCGGACCAACGGACGCGCGCCGTAGGTCGCGCATTGCATGTAAGCCGAGAAGTGTACCCAACTAAACAATATATATCTTACACCGTGGCAATGGGACAGCGAAGGCGCCATCCCAAACTGGGGAACTTTGTGCTATCGTGCACATTCGATTCTCAACACATGTAGTAATCCACCTAAAGTTTCTAGAACCAGCTCCATTCCGCGCCCACATTGGCACGAGCGGCTAACGCTGCTTGTGCTGAACTAAATGCGCCACTGTCGCGACTTACGTATTGCCGCTTGGACGCGACGCACAGGGCGTGCTTGGCGCTCCCACACTTTTTCGTGGCGAAATTGCTGAATTGTCGTAGCTTATGAAAGAGTTCTAATATATGACAGGAACACCGTTAAATCACGCCATCTTGTTTTCCGCCAGGAAGCAAAAGCGGCTACACTTCCTTGAACAACCACTGGACGCCGATGAGGGTAAAAAGTGAAAACACATGCTGCGTCGCAAAGATATGTGGCATACAAAGAAATCCAAGGTGCGTGAGCAACATTTCCAGGTTCCGCGGCGGCTGCATTTTCGATGGAGGCGAAAAAGTTTGAACCCGTGTACTTAGACTAGGTGCACGTTAATGAACCCCAGGCGGTTCAAATTTCCGGAGCCCTCCACTACGGCGTCTCTCATAATCATATCGTGGTTTTGGGCCGTTAAGCACCAGACATTACTAATATTAATATTTTGAGGCTCTCGATATTGTCAAAATAACAAGCACGTTATAAATGGTAAAAAGGTTGTCCTGCGACGTGGAAAATTGCCGCTATCGCCCGGGGCAATGATTCGCCTTTTTCCCGGTCTGCCAGAGCGCATCCCGAAGCTACAGGTCCCGTCAAGGACAAGAAGGTCGCTAAAGAAACGGGCAGAGATGACTTGTATCATGCCAGAAGTTGAAAGCGTGCCGTCATCGAGTCGGCCGAGTGAATTTTGCGACGACGCACCTCCGTGCAACTCAGACGTCACATCAGCTAGATCGTTTGCTCTCAACGAAGCGACGAACCTATCATTGCCTTCGCGCATTGACGCCAAGTATTAATCCACGACGCCATGTCAGGGATGACGTTCGGTGTTTTGTACAGTAGAAAGCTTATGGCACAGCAACTGCTGGTAGGAAAAAACTGTTATTTTTGAAGGAGATGACAGCTGTAGTAATAACGAGTACAACAAAGTGCATAAACAGCTGTTGCGCAATCTGACCGCTGTCGGCGTCTTGGAACGTGTGTTAAAGGAGAAATTCATGAAATAATTTTAAAATGTCACGCACTTAAAACCATTTCACGAATTCACGGCAACGCAGGAAATTTCTGACGTCCCATATCACCTTTCGAATCATTTACGTATACAAACGCTGACGTCGTGTACTCGTAACTTGTATTTTTATAAATGATTCGGTTAAAAATGTGGAGAAAATTCCAGGTTTTAATGACTTTAACGCGCGTATAGAAAGCGACACACGTATGCACTCTGTGCTTCATTGGAGGGTGCTTGATAACAATAGAACATCGAATTACTTGAAAATTGGCTCCTTGTGTCAAGCTCTCTCCCCGCATTGTTGGTTGCCTTGATGCCTGACTGTTTGAACGATGGGACAGGGAATGCGTTCTCCCATTGCGGCGAACACAGTGCGGTAAATTATCTAAATTCAGTTGTTTATACAGGAGTGTATCAATACTGAAAGGCGAGCTAGCTGGTAGAGATACATCGCAATAACTTTTTCTGGCGCAGACTGGCACACGGACAAAGAGAGGGAACAACACCAGCGCTACTATCAACTGAAAGCTTTATTCAGCGAAGGAAAACATTTATATACCGACCCTGTCACCCGCTACCCGTGCGCACCGTAGTAGTGCAATGTCCGGAGCTATCCACCCATATCTGCTGCTACTTCTTTCTTTCAGAAGCGTCACTTCTTTTTTAGAAATAGTTAATGACGGGTGGCTGATACAAAATGACTCTCTGATGTGGATATGATATGTCCCTGCGAGCTCTCGCGTGGTGCGGTCACGGTGCCTAAACAGAATGAATGTATCTGAAAAGCGTGCGTCGCAACCACACTGCGCACAATGCATCGCCAAATGCGTCAGCGGCCTACCCTTCCAAGACGAGTGATGCTCCGTTAGGCGTGTTTAGGCAGCGTGTACCCACATACGCTCGTCCACATGCTAGAGGAATTCCATAAACAAGGTTAAACGCACATGGAACAAAAAAACGCCAGGCCTGCGCTGAAACCGCAGCACAGTCAGAGAGAAAGCTGGAAGAGCGGCGTTTCTAGAGCCCGTTAAGCGCTCCTGGGGCTACAATACAAGTACATTAGAAAGGTACCCACTACGCCATTTATCAAAATTTTTGTGAAGTTGGGAAGCACCTACTAAGCCATTATTCGTCATTCTGCGGAGAAGCGAGGCACCAGCTACACGTCTCTAAGGCATTATGTGCACTTCGTTGACGCGACGACTGATGACGATGAAGAATTATGGCTCAGCCCTTTGTAATGGGTTGGAATCTTTAAACGGCCCACCAGTTATGTAATTTGCATTGGGTGAGGCCCGGTCGCTATTTCCCTCTCCCGCATGCTGCATAACATACGTTGACGTGGGAGATAACGGGGGGGGCGAAGAACTTTGCTGAGACCCCGAGGAAATGGATCATGCGCTTATGGGCTTTCCTTGGCAACCAATACAGTGCACTTGCGAGTAACCCACTACGCTATAAATCATTGTAATTTACTGAATCCCGAGAAGTGGATCATACGCTATGGGCTCCCTTGGCAACCGATACAAGTGCACTTGCGAGGAACCCACTACGCTATAAACTCGCTACTCTATCTCCTATCTATCACGCTATCATTGTAGTTTTTGAGAAGTAGGGCAGCAGGCACTGTGCCATTTTTCGTCATTCTACGGAGAGCGTTGTACCTGCTAAACGCATGTAAGGCATGATGCGCACTTTGTTGATGCTGTGCCTGATGACGATGAAGAATTAT
>NC_051183.1:101401118-101427046 GCF_013339695.2 Rhipicephalus sanguineus
TTCGAAAGACGCGCGCCGCAGCCAGTGCATTACCATTGCACATTTTAATTTAGAATTCATCAAGATGTGATCAATATGTAAAGTACTAGGAGCTCTGAAGCACGTCTTGCCGATGATGTTTCGACAAGAGGCCGGGTCAGGGACAAGCAAACCTTCACTCATCCTAAACTGCCTCTTCTCGTTGAGGTCGTTTTGTCCTCCACATGTCGCGATTTCCAACTCTCTTTGTTGCAGTTGGTCTCGGTCGCGCACTTTCCCTATGCTAACAGCGTGAATTTACACTACTTCATAATGCACCGCCAGGGCAAGCGTTATACCCATCACATTTTGTTAGGAGTGTTCTTTTTCTGCATCGTATGTATGTGAAATTCGAGCTTGAGGTTCATGGACGATTGAAATTCATAGGAGCAGCTCGGACTTCATGCATTCGAGGCGATTAGTTCAATTATCGCGGGCCTCAATCATCGACGTAATATTGATAAACATCTCGAAGCTCGAGCCCTGCTGCCTAAAGGTAACGGTAAGGCGTGGTCGGTGAGAGCTTCATTTCAGAGGGCACTCCTTCTTTCTCGTCCCGTTGCGAAATGGGTACTCAATCTCTTTCAGATAAGCGACTGTTAAACACAGATGTGTAGTTGCTAAACGCACATTGTTGAGCGAAGGATGGTATAGGATGGTACAGGCGCAGGATGGTATAGGGCGAGATTTTATGCGCAGCCTAATCCATAAATATATTCCTGTCTACTCAATGATGACAACATATCGTGTCCAATATGTGTATTATTTTCTGTCCAGATTTCTGCTTTTCGGAACGATGCTTTTTTTTTCCACGGGACAAATGGAGTCAGAGGCACAAAAGAACGCCAAGTAACCGCTTGATAAGAACAGTTAATAAGCAAAAATACAGTGTGAGTGGCATTCACGATGGCAGTGCGCTGGGATTCACACTGAAAAAATGTGAGGAAGTTAGAACAACAGTGCTGGCACGTACAACAGTGCGGGATCGCAACAGTGGTCGCACGTACATTTGTTTACTAAGTACTATACAATATATGTACTGCTATAATTTAACGTAATAATCGCGTGATCAGGAAAATCAAAGTTCACAAACGAAATGTCAACGGGTATCATCAGCACCCCCATAGCTTGCTTAAAATTTGTCCATTTTTATTTCACACACTTGAATAACGCCTCGCATGCATTCGTTGGCTCGTGATTACACTTTGAGCGAGGGAAAAAGAGAAAAGCGGCGGGTGACGTAAAAATCTTGATTATTCACCTCGGGAGTTTCCTCAAAGCAAGACAGAAGCACCGATGAACACTGCAGCCATCAAGTAAAATGAACGCCAGAGCAATCAGCCGTGTCTAAATGCTGCTGAAGACCACATTTAAGTGATATCTAATGGTGGCGCGAATCCAGAAGAAATCCAGGGATCGTATAGCCCACGCAGCATGAACATGATGTAAAAGATATCTGCTAGCAGCAGCGCTTGCAGAGCATTGGCGATGCTGTTAGGCAGAGGCGCTTCTTTTTACTCCCAAGTGCAAGGTATTTTACAACGAACATTTATAGAATCGGACACGCATGTATGGAACTTGCGAAAATAAACAGGAGTTAGTTCGACATGTCGGATAAACCGATATAAAGCTTTTCAAGGAATTGTATTTGCGGTGCGAATTCTGGTGCTCAGCCTCATTTCACTGAATTTCCTCATCATGTATGAAATACTCTTTCACGGCAATACGCAACACATGAGCGCAGAAGCAAAACAGCGACGCCGCACAAAGAGCCGGCGACGCAACGACGCCGAGTCCTCGAGGCACGAAGCACCCGATTGCAAGCGGTTGTTTCCGCTCACCGGAAACAAGTGCACCGGCTGCTTCTGTACCATCAAGTGCACCGCAAATATCAAGTGCACCGACTGCTTCTGTACCATGTAGCCGTAGATGTTCCTATGCATTGAGGTCAACGCACTGTAGCGATTGAAAATAGTTGTGTATAAAGGAATATTCAATTTACCTGAGTTCCATATAGTAGGGTATGTCTGTGTAACACGCAACCTGGAATTTGTTCGTCGTCTCGACAGAAGAGTGGACATAAATCTCTTGAACTAAAGTTCGCAAGATTGACGCAAAAGTGTCAAACCCGATGCGCCTCATGAAACGCATCACCAATAAACACAAAGGCATGAAAGAGGCAAGTATCATCCGCCTAATCCAATCACTTGTACTTAGTCACATCACCTATTCACTCTAAAATATTTTCATGCGTAGCAAGCGTGAGTGGGGGAATTTTTTGCACGCTTGTTCTTAGCGTGGTCTGCTTTCACGCTGAAAAAAATCACGCTTCCTAAGCGTGACTTGCGGGATGCACAACACTTGCGAAGCATGAGTGAGGGGGATTTATTGCACGCTTGTTCTAAGCGTTGTGCGCTCTCGCGCTAAGCGCTCACGCTTGCAAACCGGGACTGACGACCTTTGTAACGCTTACAGAAGGTGTAAGAGATCACTTTTACTTACCTAATGCAGCATTCTCCCGCTCTTCAGGTACCCCTCTGGCCGTCAGAAATCATCTAAAAAGAAACTAGCAAGAATATATTTCTTGTGCTGTATGCGCTTGGCGGCTGTTTGGAGATGATATATGTTGATTCTCGGCATTAATTAGCTGATTGCGAAAATGAACCTTCCATTTTCATCTTGGAAATGTGCAAACTATACAACGCTACACGGCGACAGCGTAAAATGAGCTTGCTAGCTGGAATATAAACATGGAATACGGTTTGTAGTACATGTAGTAAGCAAGAAATAAAAGACAAACTTTCAGTAATTCCCTGGCTGCTCATTCCATTTTGTACCTAACGACATTTTGCGTGCCTACGCCCAGGTAAAAATCGGCAGTGCGTTCCTTATGTACGGTGCAGCTTGCAAGCTCATATTAAGCTGTCCCAGAATAATGTTCCGTAGTTCACACATGCGCAAGATGGAAATAGAAAGTTGATTTTTGTAATTAGGTATTTAATGCTGGGCTCAGTGTATATACACTCTCCAAGCAGCCGCCCAGCAACAACAAATACGGCACAGCAAATATCTTCTTTCTTCTTTATTTTTAAACAATTTCTGACGGTCAGAAATCCATCTAATACGACCGGGAGGATCCCTCATCAAGTAAGTAAAAAATCCTTTCTTACACCTTAACTAAGCATTAGGAAGGCCTCCAGTCACGGATCGAGAGGCCTCACATTGCGATTGCGGCGTTAAATCTTCGTTATACAGCGTTCAGTAGTGTTAGCAGGATGAAGGCGTTCAGCTTTGTCTGTGGAACTTCGCTAGTCACAAACCCAAACGCCATGGAAGGCAGTGCAAGACAAACTTTAATAAAGCATCTTGCGCAAGTGCATCTAGCGAGTCCTACAATTAGGCCTCTCACGTGCAATCTTTTCGCGCCATCACTTGACGCGTGTCAAGAAAATGAAGTGAGAAATCCTGTGAGGATTTCTCTGAGGCATTACATCTTCAATCAAAGCTAAGAAACAAAAGAAAACAAAAAAATGTGACGAAGTTTAAGTTTGAGTGTAATTTTTCTTCACAATAACTTACAAGAAAGCTTCTTATGCACAGAACACTGATATAAAAAAAGAAATTATTGGAGATACAAAATAGGCTATAGATGAACTCTTGATGTCACTTTAAAGCAGCACGTGAACTTTGCTAAGTAATCCACTTAAACGAAATTTAGTTCCGTCCTCAAATCGCGTAGTTTTTTTGTTGTTCTTGTGCTCCCATGGAATTTTGTTTAAGCCGCAACATCTTACTACTGCTTGAATGAAGCCTAGCAAGCACCCGTAACTTTCTTAGCGTAATGCACACACAAACAAAGCACCAAGGCTTCTTTCCAGTGATGTGTCCGGTTACAGTTTCACGATTTCCCAGGCCTCTTCGCAGCATACCAGCTGCTTCACGTCGCTCCAAAGAATTTACAACCAACGGTCAACGGAATGAACCAGTGACAAACTTGACTTCGCGTAGAACTACAAATTCATAAAAATGGCTTTATCGGCAAGCCTCACATTGCGATGGCGGCGTTAAGCCTTTGTTATTCACGGCTCAGAACCAAGAAGTGTCACCATAATGAAGGCGTTTTATATTGCCTAGGAATCTTCGGCTGTGAGAAAACATTTTATTCACCGCTGAAATTAGGGCGATTTTTGAGAGCCTACGCCGCAGGTACGTGTCAACGCCTGAGTCGGATGGCTGCGCCAGAGATGCCAGTGTCGCTGCTGCTGATAGGATTTTTCTGAGGCGTTTTACATTATTCTCGACAGTGTTTGAATATCTCAACTCGCTATCGAAGTCAAGCTGAAAGAGAAAACACGGAACTACAATTCAGCAACACATAATACGGCACATAATAGGCAAAACTTCATGGCTCTTTGTTGGTTTATTCATAACGACACTGTGGACCAGCAAGAACAGTGCAAACGGTTTTCGAAGTCTCAAATTCAAGTGTTATTTTTAGACTCGCAATCTCTTTGGAGCAGAAAAAAAATCGGCAGATCCCACGCCTTGCGGGAATCGGTTACATGCGAAGCATTCAGCGAGTAGTTCTGTGCCGCATTTTTTTAGCTTTCAGCCGAGCGTTGCGAGGTGGATCGACGTGTTTTTGTAAATGGACTAGTTTTGTGCACATCATGGGCTTATCAGGCACGTCGACAACATTGACATTTAACGGGTAAATTATAGTCTGATGTAACATGAGCACTCACGTTAGAGCGCAGCCGTCAGTTTTCTCGAAACGAAGTGCACCCTACGTTGCGATCATGTAAATATCATACGTAAGTTTCGTTGGCGTATTCCTCCGGGGTTCAGCAACGCTTGAATATAGTATGGTGAATCATACGGATGCAAATGTAATGTTTAATAAACTGCTATAAATCAGAGCCAACACTGAAATTACAATTGTACCTAATTTTATAGCAAAGCAGCAAACCACAGTGTTTACTGCTTTGCTGTAAACATAGGTAGTCAGCACTACATCCACAATTAACTTTTTACTCCCATTGCGCCTGCATAAGGTCTTATTACAAAGCAGTTTCTAGACGTGGCATGGTTCAGTGGTAGAATACCTGATTGCCACGCGGAATGCTTGGTTTCGATTCTGCTGAGATCCTAGTTTTTATTCTTTCCATTCGTCAAGTCAGTGCTGCCGGTGCCGGTTTTTGTTAACGCTCACTCATTTAAATTACCAACATCTGTTCTCGCAGTTCCTGGTTAGAGATAAGCTGCCAATCACCTGTGGCACATACCCGTATATCGCGGCCCGTGGTGTACGGGTATGTGCCACACGTGTCTAGAGGATAGTGTTTGACGACGTACGCGACAGGATTTTCACGTTATTCATGTCATGACCAGACAGCCATATTCTTCAATCCCTATTACCCTCCCAGTCCAATTTTCGTCTACACCAAGTTAAGGAGGCGATCGCGAGAGTACCCAGACGTAGGCGGCTAGATAGATAGATAGATAGATAGATAGATAGATAGATAGATAGATAGATAGATAGATAGATAGATAGATAGATAGATAGATAGATAGATAGATAGATAGATAGATAGATAGATAGATAGATAGATAGATAGATAGATAGATAGAAACGCTCAAAGTGCCTAGGGTTCGCTAAGAACAAATGCTCAGATTATACTGTACACCAGCAAAATCTTCAAAATATTGCATTTTGAACAAATAAAGAGGAATATAACAAGGCCCAGGGCTGCCTTACCAGTTCTTCGTTCAGCAGTTTAGCAGGTAATATCGCCACAAGAGACGTGCTCCTCAGGGTAAACTACGCTTTCAAGAGTGCCTTCACGCAGGGTACATCTATTCCATTTTCACAGCGTGCCTCTATTGTCTGCACAGGTAAAAAAATGCAAAGACTTAAGATTTTTTAGAGCGATAACACAATTGCTGAAGTCTGGCGAGTGCCTCTTTCCGAACGTTACACTCAAGCAAGTTTGTGTCCGTTAGGATCAAAAAGCGCACCTTTCGTACACGAACTGCGTTGGTGGAATCAATAGTTTTGCTCGTGACTAAATGTAGAGAGGTTCATTGATAGTCTAACAACCATTAGGACGCAAGTGTTAGCCACAAGGGAGGGACGTTGGAGTGCAACCCTTCATCAATAGAGAGGAACCTCTGAAACTGTACCCACGGTGGTAATCAAACCGCTGTTTCCTCGGTTGGGAGCCGATGGAGCTAAGCACTGTTGTGCAACTATAGTGTTTAGGGAGTGGAACTGACCATGACTTTCCCGCGCACCGAACGACTCGCACTCATGCACCTTTAGAAAAGCGTCCTGTATTTTCAGTTGACCATAGCTCGGAAGCAACAAAGCATATCTCGAAGCAGCAGCCTTGGCCTCCGCACGGGTAGCGACAGCGCTCTTTAGCATTAATAGCCTATCGTCATTATTTTTATTTACTTTCTTTATCGTAGTCCCGCGGAATTTGATCGATGCATAAAGGGCACAGTTCATTAAGCCGGAAAGACGATAATAAAGTTGGTTATATACAGGCCAAAGCATGAAAGTTCCGAATGAAAGTGATTTTCACCCTTTCCTTCGTCTTCTTGCTACTGAGGGCTTAAGGTTTAGTCCTTAAAAGCTGTACACGTCGCGCAGTTAGAGTTACGCTGGGCAAACGTCTCCTACGGGGCTAAAGGTCGTTGTTAACCTCGAAATGACGAATAATCTCTTAGAATGCAGATTATTTATTCGGAGTAGCTTCACACATATCGACAGAATATGTACTTAGCGGGTTATCTCAGAACTTTTTTCCCACTAAAAATACAAAAAAAAACATTAATCTGGGAATGGTAGTGACCACACTTCGCAGTACAATTTATTCGTCGCGAATTTCAGGAAAGGCATTCCAGAGATAAGCGATTAGCTACACCACTGAGCGCCACAACAAACACTTCGTTTCTGTACTAAGGACATTTTTCTGCTTTTTCAGGGAAATGTGCAAGTCCGAACTGACGGTTTTAACGCGTGTGCTATTCTTGAGCCGTTTGGAAAAAATTGTTTTTCTGTAATTCAGTGTAATTTAGTTATAGGAACACGAGCTGTTTGCCACAGGGCTGTCGCGACAGCTAACACCACGACCCGTAGAAGCTCTGGGTCCACGTACTGGACCGTACGGTAAAACTATATTTCCCCGGTCTCACAGCTACGCAAATATAGATTATACACGACTGCGATTTCACGTAGCAGCCTGAAATTCTTGAAGATGACGCAATCATCTTACAATATACTGTTAGGTTGTGGCATCGACCACAGTTAATTCCCTGTAACCACAGCCGTTTCTTCGCAATAGCGGCTTCAGTATCATACTGAAAGTTTGATGCGATGCGCATTCTCATACAACCTGACAACTTAAGCCGCGATGGGCAGAACAAACACACACAATTTTATTGTGACCTTTACGCGGTAGAATTGTATATATGACGAAATCTCTAAGGCTTGATAAGGCATGATGTACGCATCAAGTGTCTAGATTTGCGGTATACAATACTGCTCATAATTTTCGAGTTCTCTGCGGAGGACTGAGGGAGCGGGCGCTGTTTACACCCACGCGCGAGGAGCCAGGCGGCTCCTTCAACGGCGGTGTCGCACCTCCTCGTGTGAAAATGGCCACCGGCGTGAATCCCGACACGGCTGCAAATAAAGTTAACGAGCACAAGATGTGCGGTGACCGGCGGAAACCCGACGGCGAACGAAAGAAACGACTCACAGCCATGGCAGCGACAGCGACAATCTTTCCTTCTTTCTCGTCACATTTCCCGGTCGACCGCACGACCCGAGTAAAATAGAGTCCATAGTATACTCACGGATTGAAACGCGACATCACTTTCTTTACAATACCGGCTTCCAAAAGCATTTGCTCGAAATAACTGCTTCATGTCGCTACCTATCTGGCCGCTAAAGTTAATGCTCGCTATGATGCAAGCGTTCGAGTCAAAACGACGTCGCTATGACACGACCCAAAGACGTTGAGAACGGAAGTACATGCATTACTTAACCCTAAGTTTTCGCGTTTCAGTCCGTGAGCCCTGTACACAAAGAACTTTATCTGACAAATGCGAAGTTCGGAGGTCAGGAAGATCTACACAATACACTGAATACGACGTCCTTCTCAAAATAGCTTTATCGCATATAATGAGCAAGTACATCAGGAAATAATTTGCTTACCAGGATATTCCAGGCGACCATGCATGGCAGGCGAATGCACACAATAAGCACACCATCCGGTCGCAATACTGTAGTACGAATAAATGGCGTCGTGTCGAGCCAGAACTGGGGCAGTCCTTCGATGTCCTTGCACTTATAGCACGCGGCACACCGCGCACGTTAATCCATGTCAAATTGCTCGTCAAGTTGTTCCTTCTTCGCCATCTTTTCCCATCAGAAAGCGACCACTCCGCACAGTGCACACTTGAAAGCCAGGCAGACACGACGCGCAAAGTGCCCGCTAAGCCAATGGCTCGAACAGTTATGTTCCCATTATCTCGCGAAAATTATATTCTGAAACGAGCGCCACCTTTCAAGGCTTTCGCATGGAAAAAAGAAAAGAAGAAAGTGAAAGGAAGCGGAAGCCACAGCAGCCAATCAGGAGCGAATAACGGCCACATCGAACGGCTACCTTCGGGATACGTATCAGGATATATATATATACGCGTGAAGAGGAGAGCGACGATCGGCGGCGCAGTCTTTTCCTAAGCGTCAGTCTTCCGGTTCTCACGCAAAGAGTCCTGCATCACGCGTAAGATAACGCGAGTGTTGGCTTTCTCGACCCGTGTCACGCTTGTATGGAGGAAAACAACGCGTATTTTGAGTCACGTGGTGCTCAAAACGAATTTTACGACGCCGAGGAGCGCGTGGCACGCTTAATACGCGTGAAAATATTTAGAGTGTACGGCGGCCTACCGCCAATGGTTCACTGCACAAAAGTCTAAACTCAAAAGCCTCAACAGGATAACCTACAAACAAGCACTAGGTTTGCCGCGAAACGCCAGCACAGACCTCCTCCTTCAACCGGCATTACACAATACCCTTGAGGAGCATTTTGAGGCACAACAAATCTCCCAACACGGGCGATTCGCCAAGTCTAATCCAGGCCGCCAGATTCTCGAGACTCTCGGAATATCTTACCACAACAACCACGTAGACAAACGCGACATACCACGGACTATCCGCCCTAAACTCACAGTTCCACCTGTAGCCAAGAACATGCGCCCCGAACAAAAATGAGGGAAGACGCGTCAGTAGAGCGAGAGCCATGACCAAGATTTTTCATTGCAACCACCAAGCGTTCTTGGTCGATGCAGCACGCTATCAAAAGGTCACCACTTCGTGGCTGCGGTTGTAGATCACATAGAACAACGCAAAACAAGCGCATCACTTACCACAAGACACGTAGAAATGGCGGAGGAAGTGGCTATCGCGATGGTCAATAGTGCATACGAATGCCTAAAATATCAGCAGCGACTCGCAAACGGCAGTGCGAAACTACGCAAGCGGCAGAATCTCCCCCGAGGCTTTGTGGATTCTAAATACTGGGAAATTTCAAGAGGCGGACTAATGCGTACAAATACTCTTGTTCCCTACCCACACGCCCCTAGGTCACCCGGAGGTCAGGCCAAATGAAGTGGCGCACAACATGGCTCGAGGGCTCACGTTACGGGCACGTTAGAATATATAGGCACCCGAACGGACTCTTCAGTGGCCGTATGGGAATGGGACGATGGGTTCAATAAATCCTGTGACATTATTTAGCATTACCAAATGCAAAGGCAGGAGTACCCACCGCCTCGCCCAAAGTACCCACATACAAGAACCCAATCATCATGCACCACATATATCCCGAATTATACCCAACCAATCTATGCGAGTATTGTAACATCAGAGCCACGCTTTATCACATCCTCTGGCCATGTCCAGCATTATTCAGCAATACTACTGTCGCGACCTGAAACGAAGGCCTTCGGACGCGTTGGCGGACTGCGCTGCACAGTTCAGACCCGGACAAGCAACCACGGGCGATCCAGCAGGCCGAGGAAACTGGCAGGAGACACGGTGTCTCCTTTAGCTACTAGGTGAGAGCGCAGGCCAGCGATCTGCCGGAAAAAATAAATAATAGGGGTGTGCGAATATTTTAGTTTCGAATTCGAATCGAATAGTACCTAATCGAACAATTCGATTCGACTTTCAAATAAGTAGTATTCGAAGTTTCCAATAATTCGACAGGACGAATACATAAAACGCGACAAAAGCCAATGGTGCAAATTGGTTAGGGTGGGGTGGCTAAAGCTAACGCTAACCTTGTTACAGTAGGCCTTTCGTTAAAATCTTCACCGACACCCTGGTTCACAAGCGACCACATTCTGTTTTTAAAGGAGATTATACCATTTCCGCACGTAGAACAACACATAAGAAAGCTGTCAAGCCCTTCACAACTTCGTTCCCGAAACGAAGGCACGGACTTCTTGCGTAGTTCGATAGCGTACGCCGCAAGCGCCGTAAAACGCCCTGACTTTGGCCTGCGAAACCCTGAGTCATAGGCTTTCCATGTGAACTTCGTTCACGCTGGGCAGTCGCCAATGCCGCACTGAACAACTCGTTGAGAAAATCCCATCGTTCCGGCAGGCAGTTAAAACGCTGCTGTGAACGGGCGCCCGAAAATTTTTGGGCCCGGAGTGCCCATGACGATGAACCAAAACATTACCGTTGTCAGATGAGCCGTATTGCACGACCATGGGGTAAAAACTAGCTACCGTACCTACCCCCCTATCTTACTCGTTAGGATGTTAGGAACGGCGCTGCTGACTGGAATGGCGGCTCTTTATCAACATCCTTGCGCACCGATTAAAGCTGAAACAAAAGCCACTCCCGAACAAGTGCGCAATAAAACTGTCGGCACGCCGTGGTGTACCTGACATTAGATGCGAAGCAGCTTTTGCGCTGGGCTGTGTCCGTAGTTCCAGTGGCGACCGTCCCACCTATAGCCATCTGAGCGCGCGCTCGCGCCAAGGAGAATTCTTGCTCTTGTTCTTCGACCGCGTTGATGATGATACGTGCAGGGTACTTTAGGGGCCCGGGCTGCCATATGCTTGCTGTACTAGCTTAGCGTAACGCAGACAAAACCATGTGTGCATGCACGCGCTAGCGCGTTCAGGTCTGTGTAAGACTCTGTGGCCTCCCCCCCCTTACACTCTCTCAGCAATCATGTGATGGCGTCGGGGAACGAGATTCTGCAGACGCGCGATGAACTTGCGTGGCGTGCTCCAACAAGTGTTCGGGACAAGTAACAGCAACAGCAACTACAGTTAATTCATGATGTGCTCCACTTGCAAGGGCGCGTTAACATCGGGCAAGGTGCCCGTGATGAAAGGAACTTTAGGTCGACCCATGCTCTCCTTCGCATCCCCACATGGTTCCCTTTAGTGGGAGATAGTGTAATTTTTTGCCTTGTGTTGCCGTAGCCGGCGGTACACACTTCGTACAAATATACTATTCGATATTCGATATTTTTGGCTAATATTCGGCACTATTCGATTCGAATTTGATTCTAGGTGAAATTTCACCTAGAATTAAATTCTTGTAATTTCACACGAATTGATGGCAGTGTAGTAAATGGCGGAACTTTTCGCATCATATTTCTAATCACCGACTTTTACAAGCGTTGCCCTTAAACTTTTAATTTCTCATACATTATTCGTTTAAAAGACCTCTTTTAAGTACAATGTACTACTGCATCCTAGCCAAAAAGTCTCAGTGTTGCAGAATTTGAGCCAACGTAAATAATATGAACCGCCCCTGAACTCTGCCCCCTTTTGGAGGCTGCGCGAAAAGGAATATTTCGCGCGTGGAAGTACTGATTGGCTCCATAGACGCTGGATCAATGTTGCTATAGTCATGACTTTGCTTTTTTGTTGTTGTTGTTGTTGTATTTTGACGCTTGCTGTCGCCACATCTCTTCTTTTTCATTCGTCTACATCACCTTCTCACGTACAGGTTAGCGAACAGGAGGCTTGTGGTAAACCTCCCTATTTTTCCTCTCTCTCTCAGTCTGCACCAACGTGAAGTGCTGAAGTGCGGTCGCTACGATAGAGCATGCGGCCGAGTTTAATAGAAGGTGCATCGACAATTCGCTCCCTTACTCTACAAGTGCACTGGGGATACCTAGTAGCTGTTTATCAAAGTAAAGAACTTTCGGCAATTTCAGAGGTGGGCGTAGCACGCTCCGCTTCCGCACCGCGGTCCTCGTCACCGAGGGTTGGAAAGGGTGTCACGCTGTTGGCGCAGCTTCCATGAGAAGAGGAAAAAGTGGTTTTCCGCTTTTATATAACGTCTCACTGACTTGAAAATGACAGGCCAGGGTGTACGACAGGCAAAGTGCATGCTGGGGCCTATGCACTTTTTTTTTTCTTTTTTGCTGTAGATATGCGCCTCCTATATTAGAGCATTGAGAAGTGCGATGGCTCGGCAAGAGATCCGCATGTGATGGAAACGCACTATAGTTCGAAGTTTGCGGGCTCAATAGTATGGGGGCGCTGGCGAAGGAGGATAACTAAAAGTCAAGATAACTGATAGTCCCGGTAACATCAACGTAAAGGAAGACCAGCGATATAGAAATTGAACTTTTCGAAGCTGCCCGGTGTGTTCACAGGCGGACCACCAGTAATAACCGTTATGCAAACAACAGAAAAACATATTTCCATGTAGCACGGAGTGTTTACAGGGCGAAGCCAAAATTTGCTCTCCTTTTCGCACAACGCCAGCCTCGCATCCAGAAAAGGTAACCGCGCAAACGCCGCAGAAAGAGTGCGTTACAAAGAAATAATGTCGAGCACAAGCAGGAGAGGATCGCTAACTGAGCCTACAAAACTATGGCACTCGGCATCCGCTCTCCTCTCGATGTAGCCGACGCCGCCGGGTCTCGTGCGGAAGCTGCACTCGCATGGAGCACAATGCTTCGCCTTCGCCGGCGAGGCTTCCCCATTTTCCCTTTCTAACTACCTCCTGTCGCACCGCAGCGGCAAGAGACAGGGAGGAGGGTGAAGGCTGTAGCCATACGTCCAGACTGAACGTCGCCGGTGCTGCGGCGGCTCCAGTAAGGTTACACGCGTGTTTTATTCATTTATTTTCGACCATTTGCATTGTGAATTTTAAGGTGTTTAGTAGATATGTTGGGCTTTCTAACAACATACATTGAAACCTTTTGCTTTTACTGAAAGAATCCAACGCGCGATCAAAGTTTGGTGTACATGATATAAAACACTGGGCGTTACGCAGCACTCCAAATTTACGGTTTTTCTTTTTTCAGTAGTCTTCTAAGATGAAAAACTAGTTTTCCTTCAAAAGGACGCCGCTCTGTTGCATGTGCGACCCCTCTAGATGCGACCGAGAGGACAGTAAACGTAGATGATATTGATATTGCCGTTGTCCCACCAAAACATAAGGAAAATAAGGACGGCGAAAAAGGAGGCGATGATAACTGACGCACTTTCACTGTGAAAGACACGTGGAATAAATGTAGGTCGGCTAATCAAACCTCCAAGAATATTCCGGCAATATTACTTATGACCCTAGTTCAATGACATGACCAGGGCAATCAGTTACCTTCAGCGTTTCTCTCTATTACGTAACCACGCTTGTGTTGACCACCCCCTAAATAGCCGTACGCAATGACATAGTAAAACGATGTGTCAAGGTAGTAGAAGAATACGATGCACCAACAAAGATTAGGCCAGTTTCCACCCCTACAAGTCTCGAGAAAGGAAGGATGCTGAAACACCCCCATATTTCTCAAATCGAGGTATTTCGCGCCGAGAATAAGCGGACTGTGGTGAACATATAATACTAGTGAGAGCAATTGATACGTCCTTGCAATGATCTCTATCAGAATAATTGAGCAGATGCCGTGCTTTCTTTTGTAATTTGGGAAAAAAATATATGCAGTGACAGAAAAAAATAGTTACCTTCAGTGCATTCAGAAGATACGAGCCCTTATTCTTCCTTATACGCGAACAATTACCAGCGTGCACACTGTTATGCCGTGTGCTCTGCTTTCCACCGCTGTCTCCACTGCCCCCAGATTTCGCGGTTAACTCGCTCTCTATCGGTAGACGGGTGTGCGAGGCGCATTATATTTTTTAGTGGCGAAGCTCTTCATGCCGTGGGTCTGTCCATCCTCCGTTTGTAGCGTTGTAGTAGCCACCTCTAGCTCGTGAGAAGCGCGCGTTCTGGTATGCAGTAGAAGAAGAAGACGACGTTGACGGGTGAGACTCTCGTGCGTGTTCGCCTGTGTGGCATTCTTTCTTCTTTACTGCGCGCGTTCTGGTATGCAGTAGAAGAAGAAGACGACGTTGAGGAGTGGCACTCTCGTGCATGTTCGCCTGTGTGGCGTTCTTCTTTACTACGTCTCGTGTTTTGCACGACACCCGAAGACAACATTTCAGAAGTAACGCGCCATGAGGCTCCCTCTTGGCACGCTTTCTCTTTAGCTCGGAGTCGCCAGATGGAAGACAAGGCTGCGGAACGGAGGGTACGGAAGGCGGCGGCAGTGCGCGCTCGCAGACAGAATCCTGAGGGGAGAGCCCGCGAGGCCGAAGCTGCAGGACGACGCCGCGAAGCAGATTCCGCCGTTCGAGCCCGCGAAGCCGAAGCTGCTCGACAAGCTGCACAGCTGCGGCGAGAAGACCCCGCCGTTCGAGCCCGCGAGGCCGAAGCTGCTCGATAAGCTGCACGGCTGCGGCGCGAAGACCCCGCCGTTCGAGCCCGCGAGGCCGAAGCTGCTCGACAAGCTGCACGGCTGCGGCGCGAAGACCCCGAGCCCGCGAGGCCGAAGCTGCACGGCTGCGGCGCGAATCGGATCTTCAAAATGTGAAGGACCTTGAAGCGGCGAGAAAGCGCGCGTACCGGCAGGCAGAGCCCGAGACTGTGCGAGCACGTGAAGTGGCTGCAAAACGCATCAGGCGGGCTCTGCCCGAAGGCGCCGACCCACGCTTCCAGCGGGACTTCCTTGATAACAGTTTCGGCCATTGTGGCGGTGTGTGCAACAGATTGTGGTTCTCAAAAAATCTAGTCACAATATTTTCCACCAAGGAGGACCACGCTCGCGCCGATGCCATCGCCGTGCTGCAGCGCGAGTTCGCTTCGCCCCACTCATCATCATTCACCACGTGGATATGCTGTGATTATTTTTTTTTTTGCTGGAGAGCGCGGTGATGGGGACGGCCGGAGAGAAACTCGCCGGCGCGCAACCAGGCCATGCTTTCGGTTTCGGTTACAGAGCCACGCAGTTTGAAATTTGCGAGCGTGCGACGCCGGACTGTGTTTTCTTTTAACGCGAAAGTATTTTATACATGGGACTATGAAGACTTTCATCTCATATTGCCGCCATGTACAGGGGTGGTCAAAAATTCCTAGGCCCCAACGCCCGGCCGAGGAGCAGCAGCTCGCTACTATCGCGGCGCTGTTATCGCAATCACGCCTTGGCGCACGCTGCCGTCGAGCGTGGAAGGGGGGTGGGGTTGCATCCCTCTCCCTTTCTATCTCTCCATGATAAGAAAGCGAGGTATAAACTTGGTTCGTCATATTTCCTTACTGCTCGCTCTTAATACTGTGCAGCGTATAGCCGGGCGACAGTGTTCCGGAAACTGACGCATCATGCTTGCGGCCACATTTCCTTACACACCGTCTAGCAAACCCATTACCATGGTTTTCGGCTTCCTGGAGAACAATATCGTGCTCTCAACTTTCCATTGGCACTGCGGGAGCTCTCTCAGACGTCTGCGCAAGCCAATTCGCTGCATACGAACATGGTCGGAGCCTGAAATGCATTCAGAAGACCTTGTGTTGGGGCTAGTTGGAACATCTTAGCGGAATAAGCAGCGCTGCACAGAAGTATACAAATCGAAGATCGAACAGTGAACGAACAGGACGCACCATGTTTATTCCTCGATTTCTTATGAACGAGAGCAAGAAAGGAAGAGGGCTGCACCCTCCCTACACGCACACGCTCGACGCAAGCGTGCGGCAAGGCGTGATTGCGATAACAGCGCCCCGATAGCAGCGAGCTGCTGCTCCTTGGCCGTGCGTTGCGGCCTGGGGACTTTTGACCACCCCTGTACATACGTCAGCAATTGCACGCGATCGGACGCGTTCTCTTGCCGGTAGCTAGTGTTGCCGAACACGGCAGCTAGTGTTGCCGACAGCGAGAACCTACGTCCTCTCTGTCGGCAACACTAGCTGCCGGGTATTTTAAACGCTGCGCTATAGTCACACAAGCCGGAGGCTTCACGAATGCGCCTTTCTATTGGAAAGTTCTAGTCGAAAGCGACTCTATTCGCATTCTAGGGCTTGACTATACTGACTACGGCGTATCAGCTTCCGTGTAGGTTTCAGTATTCGAGAATTGAAAACGACATGTCTGGCAAGCTCAAGTGTACGGTTTACCGCTGTGGGAAAGAGGGCACTTAGCACAGACTGTATTTGGTGGCCGCGTATGGCACATTTCTCATGTCGTACAGCCCGCATTCCAAATAACTAGGTCATTGCAATCCCTTGTTGGCTCTTGTTTATGGTCAGCTGGAACTGAGCGTGTTTGCCGAGCGGCTATTGGGAAACCACGCAACGCAGGTGTTTTCGCGTTCCCATCCGTGTATGTTCGCTTCCGGCTTCATCGTATGCAATTCTTGCTTCGCTTAATAATTGGTATTTAGTGTCCCGCACGTGGTATTGCTGCTATTTCTTAGGCACTAACATACGCTATTTGTTACCGCAAGCACTTAACATGCGTGCATTTTACACCACGGCAGTAGCATTTTATCGCCACGCTCAGCAAACTTGCCGTGATGTAGACATTCTAGAACACCGTGTTGTAGATACAATGGCGGCCCTGCTGGTCCCTCTGGTTCCTCCAACTCGTCTTGCTTGTTCCAGTGGTGTTCGTGGAGCGCGATAGCGCCATCATTCCTGCATAGTCATCTTCGCGACTTCATGTGACGTCTGGGATGGAGAGCACTCCCAACACGATACAGACTGCACAGGTGGGTCATGGTCCCATCTTGCACTTGTCCGAACTGTCCGCTACAAGAGTCCAACCAGCATGTGCTGCAGCAATGTTTAATTGCAAGGGTACTTTGGAGAGCCGTTAACACTGGTTTACGTGGCCTAGGCGTTAATCGTTCTGCCACATCTGGTCGTTGCTCGCGTAGTCGCTTTGCACGCCTTCTAATTGCTGCGGGTCACCGTATTCGTGCTCTGTTTCCGATTCTGGAACGGTTGTACTCCGAACTGCTGTTCTTTTTGTCGGAGGAATTGATCTTCCTTAGGAAAAAGGAATTTCCACGGCAGTGGTTGTGCCGCTTCCTGACGGTAGTTAATGAACGTGTGCGGCTAGTTTTTCACTTGACCTGGTTCTTGTAGCTGGGTTATCACACAGTGATTTATTAGTGCATATAATGTGTTCGAACCTATTATATCTGTATTTGCATGTCCCTGTAGGCGTATAGGTTCTTGTATGTACACATTTCATGATAGCACTGCAAATATGTAATCGCATCTGATGTGTATATTTGCTCGCATGTTCACCATGTCATGTATACTGTGTATATACATCGGCATGTACATTGTGCATATTGTGATGAGTGTGCGTCTGCTAGTCCTTAGTTGCATTAAATAAGGACACCCAATGGACTTCAACATTTCTGTTAAGAAGTGTTCTGTATATTGTGCTTAGCAATTTTTGTATGTTAATGTTCCTGTTGTACAGACACTGTCTCCAAGTATTCGTAGAGTCCTACGATGAAATTAACTTTTTCTAAACACATATACCCACTGTCACGTAGCAGCATACCACTGTCCCATAGCGGACTATTTATTATTCTAAAAAAGTCAGACGGACCCTTATGCATTTGCCAAAGACTACAGGAAGACGAAAGCCACCTTCTTTTTTATTCTCCGTCTGTTGTACTCATCCTTCCCCAGTGCTTCCCGTACCCGACGTGATTTTTCACTGCCTCCGGGATCGGAGGAAATAGAAGCTTTCTGCATCTCACTCTGTTTCTGAGTACCTCTGGGATCGGCCCACCTTGGACCAAGCGGCGATGGCATGGTGATATTTATTGCATCACTCGTGTCGTGTGGACGCCACGGGTGGTGACGTTTCGCATTTCATGATGCACATAAAGCTTTCGCCCTCACGGTCTTCACCGCGGGACTTCGCCTGAATCGACAGAACCGACGAATAAGAGTCCAGGGAGCGAAGCGACGAGTTGCGTTCGCCACATTCAAACGCATGCGACGAATACTTTTACAGCGAAAGCTGTTCTGAGTTCACGACAGCCGTTTTCGGTACCGTAGCCGTTTTTGGTGACAGCCGTTTTCGGTGCCGCTACCGGTGGCCGTAACTGCCATCGTGAGAAACAAGAAAAAAACAAAATGAGCACAAAATAATTGACCGCCATTCCGCCCTGCGAACGTGACTGGCCAGAGAAGCTGTATGAAACACCACAGGTGTATGAGGTACGGGTGTGGGTTTTATAATTAATTTAGAGTAATGGTAGTGATAATCGCTTTGTGGCCGCTATGGTAGACGGTTATCTGTTCCGCGATCATTTTCGGCAAGTTTAATTTGTTCCTTTCGCGGAACCTTGTATTCACGCTGTTCTTCTGGTGTCTAAGTTCCGTGGTGTACCCATAGCAGTCTTAGAGTGAACTTGATGAGTTGCAGGACGTGCCTCCCTTTTTTATATGAAGGCGGGAAAAACACGCGCGGGACTAAGGAAGGGCCGTTTGACATCATTCGAAGCCCTCGTGTGAAGTGCACAGCAGCTGGAACGTAATCTACCGGGAACACCTGGGAGGCTGTTCGTATTGTTCACACTCCATGTTCAGAGGCACCTTATCATCCATCATTCGCGTTTGATGCTTGTTTGCATGTTGTGCGGTTTTCTTTATTGAAAAGAATACTGAGCTTTATGATGTATGCCTGACTGCAAAGAAATAGATGCCTCTTGCATTGAACTGTTGAACGATGCCTGAGCTTCGCCTTCAAGAATAGAGCGCGAGAGCGTAATTGGGCGCCGTGCACATCGCCTTCTCAATTGCCAGCCTGGTTTCGGTTATCGGTGGACACCTCAACCGTGCCATAAGGAAACGAACGCCTGTAAGCGCAACAATGGCCGTTTCAAAGAATCCTAGAATGCCTACTGCAAGTATAGTTGCGAAGTGCTCATAACGTCATAATTATTCCTTTTGCGAATCAGCGAAATGCCCACTACGCGTCCATGAGGCAACTCGAGAACCTACGCAGCTCCTTACTTTGTTGATGATTTCACTGACGATGACGTTTAAATATGGCTGAGCATTTTCTAAAGAGTGATCCTTTAAAACAGTCACTCGTTACGCAATTCGCATGTTTTGATGCATGGCGCGACTCTACGCTTCTGCCACGCAATAGTGCATGCGTAGCAGACTCCTCCGACTACATGACATTCATGTAGTCTTTTTTTCACATCATTTTCAAGCAATGGCGTGGCACTGTTGTAGAACACCTGCTTGTGTCGCAGCATGCCTGGCTTCTATTCTCTGCAACCAAGGATTTTGATTACTTATTTGAATTCTATCTTTGTCGATTGTTCATTCACGGGCAACGCTGATTTTTTGCTCACGTTAGAAATATGCAGCAGGATGACGCATTCGCTCAGAAGAGTCACAGATGATGAAATCGGCTTGGATCATCGTTTTTTCCCGACAACTCTCCAATCGCTTCCTTTAATGTGCGACCACTCTTTCGCAATTTCGCCGGCCAAATCATAGCAAAATGGTGTCAAAAAGTAACGGTGTATAGTATGTAATGTAACTGATAAAGAAATATATTTCTTTTTTACATTCGAACGATAAATCATTTTAATACATGGCTGCAATATCGTGGTGCTTAAAAGGTACTACATTGCAGAAGCGAAGCGAAAACTACCAATAGGAACATACGCGCCAGCGCAGGAAACGCATGGAAAACGAGCAGCGAAAAAAAGTTAATTAGAAGTCTAATTAACTGGCCAAGTAAGTCAGGGCCCTTACCCTCTGCCGTCTGAGCATGCAGAGTACTCACTCGTACCACCCACCTTTCAAATATTCATGGTACTGAGCCACCCATCTCCGATATTGGTAACTTATGGCGTAATCCCCGGAGACGCACTGGTACAGTGACGGTTGTGATGTATGTTATGATCGGCATGCCGCAGAGCGTGTGACGCGTTGAAGATGGAGGAGACGGTGGCTTGTTTTTTTCGAACTGGGGTACGCACGTGCATTGGTTACAGTGAGTAGCTAAATTCCCGGGATGGGTAATCAGTTGACAGTTGTACCGGTGTTCTCTAAGCCTAGTGTTATTACATCTTGACGTCTGTCCGACATATTTTACAGCGAAAGCTTTTATTAGATCACAATAAGGGCCGTTTTTTGCGGCGTAATTTTCCGCCGCCGCCGGTGTCCGTAACCGCTATCGCTCGAAATAAAAATGTAACGAAATAAGAAAAAAAATCAACGATGGAATGAGGTTCGAACCTGGGCCCTCTGCGCGGGAGCCCAGTAATCTACCCCAGAGCCATGCCGGTACTTCAAACTGCTTTGCAAAAAGACCCTATACAGGCTTCATGTCGAGAAGGAAGCATATTAACATATGTAATGTAGCTTGGTAGAATACTAAAATAATAACCAAGCGTCACACAACGCGAATTCTGTAGCCTGCAGGCGTCACACAAAGCGAATTGCGCAACGGGTGGGTCCTTTAAAGCTTCCAGCCTATCACAAAAGGCTCAGTCATAATTCTTCATCGTCATCAGCCGTCGCATCAAGAAACTGCACATAATGCCTTACAGATGGTACCTTGCTTCTCCGCAGAATGACGAGTAATGTCGTGGCGGGCGCTTCCGAACACCGCAAAAATTATGATTTGTGGCGTAGCGGCTACGTTGTTAGTGTACTTGTATTACTAGCCACAAGAGAGTATATAACGAGCTCTAGAAATGCCGCTCTTCGAGCTTTCGCTGTGACTTTGTGCGCTGTCCGCGCAGGCGTGGCGTTTTTTTTCGCTCAATAAGATCTTATGAGGGTTAAGAAATACGGCTGCCAGAACCCTCGAGTTGCTAGAAAATCTCAATTTTGCCTGTAAATGTGGAGTATTATATATCTCTGTTAAAAAACCTGTGCGATTACCTACTGAGGCGTATTACCGTCTAAATTGATTAATATAATAACCATTGTTTATTATACGGACCTGTGCACGTTAATTTAATAATTAACCGCTTAGAATTACAATTACTTTCTTTAACATGCAATTCATTGCACTCGTCAATTACAACCCCAGAAATTAACAGAGCAATGACACAAATCTAATTGTTTACTTTGTGTTACTTTCCTTCAAAGCTTTATTGCTGTAACACAATAACACATGTGTACTCAAACTACAGCAAACTACTGTAGCTCGCTGGTAAAGAGAAGGCTGTAGGCTTGCGTGAAGGCTGGGAGGCTTCCTGAGGCTTTTGTGATATACAGTTACAAGTTGTTAAATATAAAATCGAGTTGTTTTCGAAGCTGTCGTCGCCAATTATTCCTCGTTCCCTCGTGAAGAGGCATCTGCTACACTGAACGCTGACTCAATGGAAGCGCTGGCATGGAGGGCGGTATTATAAAGAAGGAACACCTTGCTCACCAGCTACAGCTGCGCGGTGCTTCGATGCTAGTCTTAATGCCCTGTATGAAGCGTTGCGCTTTGCTGTTGCCGATGGCAGAGTAGGGCATTGCAGGTAAGATAAAAAACTTGAAAAATTAGGCTCTGTAGGGACCCTCTTTGAACTGCCATAGAAGACTGGTTTCAACTTGATTTTGAAACAAAAACACAAGAAAATGTAATTCAACTATAAAGAACATTCCAATTTCGAAAAATTAATCGATTATATTACAAAATTACAAGAAAACCTAGTCGATAACAAGTGATAGATTTCGTGTAACGCGTTGCGTACAACTCTGACCGCGACGCATTGAAATGAGGTGGTCTCGCATCACCCTTTGAATTATTGACACATAAAAATGAAGTCTAAAATTTTCGAACGTCTTCTTTTATGACTCATTCAGTTAAAAGACATGTGCCAAGTACGACGTGGGATAGCTTTCTACCAGAAAACGTTAGGTTTTTTGCAATATAGACGAGCGTCTAGAAAGTGATCCACGTGGGCAGTCCGTGAGTGATTCGAGGATGCTCTCCTACACCTAGATGATCAAACTGCTTAACGACTGGCTCCATGCGCATTTAGCTCTGCAGCCAGCAATGACACTTATGTTCCATCTGGGACGCCTTACTGTTCTCCTATGGTCTAGTACACGGTGTAAGATATATACTCTTTAGGTGAGGACACTCGCGAGACGCGATCGACCAGATAAAGTAACAACGCCGAGAGCCCGTCGGACCGCTGACGGCAGCGGATACCTACCGGCGGGATGATGCAACTTCAAACACAAAAACGCGTTCCCGTAGCAACTGGCGCTTCGCGGGAAATCTGAATTTCCTAGTCAGCGAACGCGGCTACGGCACGCCAGCAACTCAAGTTAGAAACGCATACCGCGTTTTTCACGAGCGAAAAACAAGACATGCAGCGGACGCCGGCGTTGCCGCCGACTGCGTCGGTTGCTATAGCAACGGTGCAGAAAGCATTTTCTCTCTTTAGGTTGCGTCTTCCCGCCGCTAGATACCCGCTGTGGTCACCGGACCAACAGACGCGCGCCGTTGTTACTTTATCTGGTCGAACGCGCTCTGCATGCAAGCCGTGAAGTGTCCACACCTAAACAGTATATATCTTACACCGTGGTCTAGTGCTTATTAAGTGCTCTGAATTATTGAGCACATTTTATAAACACAGAGTGGCACACTCTCTTAGTGGTGGGCACGGTGTAAGACATATGCTATTTAGGTGAGAAACACTCGCGAGACGCGATCGACCGGATAATGAACAACGCCGAGCACCCGTCGGTCTGCTGGCGGCAGGGATTACCTATCGGCGGGATGACTGATCTTCAAGACAAAAAGTCGTTCCTGTAGGAACTGGCGCTTCGCGCGAAATCTGAATTTCCTAGTCAGCGAACGCGGTTATGTCACGGCAGGAACTACAGTTAGAAACGCATACCGCGTTTTTCGCGAGTGGAAACCGCGACATGCGGCGGACGCCGGCGTTGCCGCCGGACACATCAGTTGTATAGCAATGTTGCAGAAAGCGTTTTCTCTCTATAAGTTGCGTCTTTCCGCCGATAGCTGGCCGCTGCCCTCCGTGGACCAACGGAGTTACACCGTTGACTAATGTCATCTTGTTTTTCGCCAGGAAGCAAAAGCGGCTACAGAAATGACACCGGTCACCACTTCCTTGAACCACCACTGGACGCCGATGAGCTTAAAAAGTGCAAACCCATGCTGCGTTGCAAAGATATGTGACACACACAAATACAAGGTGCGTGAGCAACATTTTGAGGCTCCGCGACGACTTTATTTTCCACGGAGGTGAAAATACGCGAGGACCGTGTGTTTAGATTTCGGTGCACGTTATAGAACCCCGAGTGGTCGAAATTTCCGGAGCCCTCCACTACGGCGTCTCTCATGATCATATCGTGGTTTTGTGCCGTTAAGCCTTACATATAATATTAATATTACCATTTTAAGGCTCATAATAATCTCAAAATAATAAGCACATTACAAATGGGAAAAACGTTGTCCTGTCACGTGGAAAATAGACGCTAGCGCGAGAGGCATTGCGTCGTCTTTATCCCGGTCTGCCAGAGCGCATCTCGAAGCCACAAGTGACGTCAAGGACAAGGAGGTCGCTGAAGAAACGGGCAGAGATGACTTCTACCATGCCGCCATCGAGTCGGTCGAGTGAATCTTGTGACGAAGCAACTCCGTGCATCTCAGACGTCATATCACCTACGCTGTTCGTGCTCAACGAAGCGACGAACCTCTCAATACCTTCGCGCATTGGCACCAAGTGTTAATCGACGACGCCATGTCAGGGATGACATGCGGTGTTTTCTACAGCAGGAAGCTTGTGGCAGAGCAACTGCTGGTAGACAAAACTGTTATTGTTGAAGGGGATGACAGTTGTAATATTAACGAGTACAAGAATGCGCATAAGTAGCTGTTGCGCACCATGACCACTGTCGCCGACTTGGGGCTCGTGTTGAGGAGAAACTCGTGAAATGGTTTTTAAAGCTTACGCATTTAAAACCATCTCACGAAGTCATGTCAACGCAAGATTTTTAGAGGTCCCACTTCACCTTTCGAATCATTTACATACACAAACGCTGATGTCGAGTACTCATAACTTGTATTTTTATGAATGATTCGGTTAAAAACGCATGCGCTATGTGCAATTTGTAATAGCTTTCGGTCGAGAAATTTCAGTTTTTTTATGATTTTACGAGCGTATAGAAGGTGACACGCGTATGTAGTGCGTGCTCCATTGGATGGTGCTTGATAACAAATAGAACATCGAATTACTTGAAAATCGGCTCCATATGTTGAGGACCCTCTGCGCATTGTTGGTTGCATTGATGCCCCACTGAGCGATGACCGGGACAGGAAATTTGCTCTCCCATTGCGGAGAACACAGTACGGTAAGTTATCCACATTCCTTTGTCGATAGCGGAGTGTATTGCCCTTTATACTCCGTTTCATACATCAGGTGCAAGGCTGTGGAGGATGGCTTGATTTCTTGCAGTAGTTGCGTTCGCACCAAGAAATATTCCAATGATGTTACCAACGGCAATATGATTTCTTTTCCTCTTTAGGCTGAGTAAGAAATGAAGGTTCTTTGTGCGTAACATAGAAACAGACCCGTTCATACAGTCGCCTGTCAGTTGTTCTGGACCGTTTAGCCGATCTTTCTTTTCGCTTTTTGGTATTTGATTCTCAGTCCGTCGAGACACCACACGCGCAGGACCGTGCTTTGCTGGCACGAGTGCTTACAATGATGAAAGGCATGCGCGAGACGCGCCTACTCACACATCTTGCTGACTGAATTCTTGCATAGCTTCCGCAACGTACAATGAAACGGAGTATAAATCATTCTCCTTTTGCTGTAAACGCAGAGTTTAAAAGACAGTGTGCGGCTTTTGTATACTTGAGTGCTCAACACATACTTGGTGAACACGAAGGCATACGTGCAGATGGCCAGGGCTTCTGGAATTGTCTGCGGAGTCTTCCAAAAAACACCATTGCAGCAAATCAAACGAAAAGTGGCGAGCACCGCATGGGAAGCGAATGCAGCGAACGCCACGTCATAGTTTCTGTGCAATTACGCATTGAAGACACACCAAAGCATTCCTTGCGAAAAACGAGAGCATGAAAGAAGATCATAACAACTAAAGAGTTCGCCAAGTGCGTTCGAACAATATGATGAATATAGTGTTCGACGCATGCGTTTTCCGGTAAAGAATTACCGTTGGATGACCTAAAGTTGGTTAGCGGTAATCCAGCAGGCAAAAATGAGTGACAGCACTACGCATTGGTACGTTAACTCAGAACGAGACAATCAGCTATTTGATTTGTGTTCTTATTGGCCGCGAGATCAAGCGGAGTCGCCGCCTGGCGGCTACTGGCTGAAGCGCGCCTAGTGAGGATTGCTCCCTGCGTCGTCTGCTAGCCACTCCGTGTTTGCATGTGCGCGTACGTCCTGCACGTTCTCAAAGCGCGGTTTGTTCTGTTATGTTAGCGCGATTTTAACTGCTCGTACGTACACCTAACATGGTGTACAGAAGCAAATGGGCTTGCTCGGCGCATGCGCATTGTAATAAAATCAGTGAGTGCGAATTTCGAGAGGCTGTGTAT